>NC_042976.1:4150799-4223299 GCF_901001165.1 Salmo trutta | reverse complement strand
CATCCTGGCCTCAGCTGCTGGCCTTCAAACTGGCCCCTCCACCACATGACCCGGGGAGCCCAGAGAGGATCCTCAGCTGTGAGGAAGAGATTGAGCGTCGTTATGAGATCGTTCCCTCTGTGGCCTGCTCCATGTGCTGCCTCTTCGGTATCATATACTGCTTCTTTGGTAAGATTCTCAACAGCGTTAATCCACTGGGCAAAAAAAAAAAAACGGGTTGAATAAACATTGTTTCCATGTCGTTTGTACAACAACAACAAACAAAAACATGATTTGTGATGATGTTGAATCAACGTGGAAAACTGTTTTTTTTTTTTTAAGTCATCAACGTAAGGGAATTTTTTATTTTTTTTCACCTAACTTCTTACCTATATTCAATTACACGGTGGGATTTTTGTTGTTGTTGATTTCACATTGAATTCAGGTTAGTTGACAACTCAAACAAATGTAAATCAAAACTATATGTTGAACTGACGTCTGTGCCACGTGGAAAGTTACCACAACCCGCTTCTTTGGTAAGACCATAGAGATAATGTAATGTAGAATGTAATGTGTATTCTTTGGTAAGACCATAGAGATAATGTAATGTAGAATGTAATGTGTATTCTTTGGTAAGACCGTAGAGATAATGTAGAATGTAACGTGTATTCTTTGGTAAGACCGTAGAGATAATGTAGAATGTAACGTGTATTCTTTGGTAAGACCGTAGAGATAATGTAATGTAGAATGTAACGTGTATTCTTTGGTAAGACCATAGAGATAATGTAATGTAGAATGTAATGTGTATTCTTTGGTAAGACCGTAGAGATAATGTAGAATGTAACGTGTATTCTTTGGTAAGACCGTAGAGATAATGTAATGTAGAATGTAACATGTATTCTTTGGTAAGACCGTAGAGATAATGTAATGTAGAATGTAATGTGTATTCTTTGGTAAGACCGTAGAGATAATGTAGAATGTAACGTGTATTCTTTGGTAAGACCGTAGAGATAATGTAATGTAGAATGTAACATGTATTCTTTGGTAAGACCGTAGAGATAATGTAATGTAGAATGTAACGTGTATTCTTTGGTAAGACCGTAGAGATAATGTAGAATGTAACGTGTATTCTTTGGTAAGACCGTAGAGATAATGTAATGTAGAATGTAACGTGTCCATTGTCTATCAGAATGACTTTTAGTTCATCTTAACTCCACAGCAACGTGTTTAGCTTGTCTTATTGACGATAATCACCATAACCGCTTGATTTTAATGTGGATTAAAAAAAAAACTGTCACGTCGTCTCGATTCAGAGCGACCGATCTCAGTTAATTGCTGTTGGTTTATAACATAACAGCTGTCATCTCACCACGCTTGTTACTTCTCAATCTGTTGTGTGATCGAGACAAACCAAGAGAAGGGGGAATAATGTATGTTAACAGTTTGTTTGTTAGTCTTCTTCGTTAGAGCAAGAAAAAGACAATTGATTTTATCCTCCTTCACTTAACGCACAAAATATATAACCTGGTTTACCCAGACGAGCTGAAGAGCAGGAGGTTGTTAATAACCTGGTTTACCCAGACGAGCTGAAGAGCAGGAGGTTGTTAATAACCTGGTTTACCCAGACGAGCTGAAGAGCAGGAGGTTGTTAATAACCTGGTTTACCCAGACGAGCTGAAGAGCAGGAGGTTGTTAATAACCTGGTTTACCCAGACGAGCTGAAGAGCAGGAGGTAGTTGATAACCTGGTTTACCCAGACGAGCTGAAGAGCAGGAGGTTGTTAATAACCTGGTATTACCCAGACGAGCTGAAGAGCAGGAGGTTGTTAATAACCTGGTATTACCCAGACGAGCTGAAGAGCAGGAGGTTGTTAATAACCTGGTTTACCCAGACGAGCTGAAGAGCAGGAGGTTGTTAATAACCTGGTTTACCCAGACGAGCTGAAGAGCAGGAGGTTGTTAATAACCTGGTTTACCCAGACGAGCTGAAGAGCAGCAGGTTGTTTAACAGGGCCTCAGCTGTAGTTTTCACCCAGATTATAATCTGATGGTTGATCCTTGTGGTAGAAGAAGACAGTGGGCTGGGAGTCAGAGTACAGGAGCACATTCACTAATGAATATAGAGACTTCCCTGTGTCCCAAATGACATCCTATTCCCTAGGACCCGGGTCAATAGTAGTGCACTATGTAAGAGACAGGGTACCATTTGGGACAGATTAAAGGATAAAGTCTGCTTCTCTTTCTCTCTCTCTGTCTCTCTCTCTCTCTCTCTCTCCTCTCTCTCTCTCTCTCTCTCTCTCTCTCTCTCTCTCTCGTTCTCTCTGTCTCTCTCTCTCTCATTCTCTCTGTCTCTCTCTCTCTCTCTCTCTCTCTCTTCCTCTCTCTCTCTGTCTCTCTCTCTCTCTCATTCTCTCTGTCTCTCTCTCTCTCTTTCGCTCTTTCTCTCCCTCTTTCTCTCTTTCTCTCTCTCTTTCTGTCTTTCTCTCTCTCTTTCTCTCTCTCTTTCTCTGTCTTTCTCTCTCTCTCTCCCTCTCTCTCACCGTCTCTCTAGCTCCTCTCTCTTTATCCCTATGTCTTCCTCTCTAGCTCCTCTCTCTTTATCCCTATGTCTCCTCTCTCTCTCTCCTTAAGCTCTCACTTGACTATTCATCATTAAAAAGGAATAATTGTCATAAGATATAAGCTCAAATGTTCATAATTTAAAGGAATAGCATAACTAGGTTAACTCAGCTATAGAAAATGTCATATTTTTATGCAACCTCCCTCTCCCAACCCACCCACCCAGCTCTGTACAGTATAGCTTTCCGCTTGTCTCTTTCTTTCTTTGACTCTCTCTCCTTTTTTTCTCTCCCATCTCCTCCTCCATGCTGTCTGTGTATCTCTGATCTGTCTCTATATCTCTCAGCCAAGCCTGACTATCTGTCTGTCATTGACCTGTCTCTATATCGCTCAGCCAAGCCTGACTGCCTGTGTAGCTCTGACCTGTCCCTATATCTCTCAGCCAAGCCTGACTATCTGTCTGTCATTGACCTGTCTCTATATCGCTCAGCCAAGCCTGACTGCCTGTGTAGCTCTGACATGTCTCTATATCTCTCAGCCAAGCCTGACTGCCTGTGTAGCTCTGACCTGTCTCTATATCTCTCAGCCAAGCCTGCCTGTCTGTCATTGACCTGTCCCTATATCGCTGAGCCAAGCCTGACTGCCTGTCTGTCATTGACCTGTCTCTATATCTCTCAGCCAAGCCTGACTGCCTGTGTATCTCTGACCTGTCTCTATATCACTCAGCCAAGCCTGACTGCCTGTGTAGCTCTGACCTGTCTCTATATCTCTCAGCCAAGCCTGACTGCCTGTGTATCTCTGACCTGTCTCTATATCGCTCAGCCAAGCCTGACTGTCTGTGTAGCTCTGACCTGTCCCTATATCGCTCAGCCAAGCCTGACTGTCTGTGTATCTCTGATCTGTCTCTATATCTCTCAGCCAAGCCTGCCTGTCTGTGTATCTCTGACCTGTCTCTATATCTCTCAGCCAAGCCTGCCTGCCTGTGTATCTCTGACCTGTCTCTATATCTCTCAGCCAAGCCTGACTGCCTGTGTATCTCTGACCTGTCTCTATATCTCTCAGCCAAGCCTGACTATCTGTGTAGCTCTGACCTGTCTCTATATCTCTCAGCCAAGCCTGACTGCCTGTGTAGCTCTGACCTGTCTCTATATCTCTCAGCCAAGCCTGACTGCCTGTGTAGCTCTGACCTGTCTCTATATCTCTCAGCCAAGCCTGACTGCCTGTCTGTCATTGACCTGTCTCTATATCTCTCAGCCAAGCCTGACTGTCTGTGTAACTCTGACCTGTCTCTATATCTCTCAGCCAAGCCTGACTGCCTGTTTATCTCTGACCTGTCTCTATATCGCTCAGCCAAGCCTGACTGCAAATAACATAATATACTGTGTATAATATAATGATAGACTGTATATAACATAACAATATACTGTATATAACATAACAATATACTGTATATAACATAACAATATACTGTATATAACTTACCAATATACTATATATAACATAACAATATACTGTACATAATATAACAATATACTGTACATAATATAACAATATACTGTATATAACAGCAATATACTTTATATAACATAACAATATACTGTATATAACATAATCATATACTGTATAACATAACAATATACTGTATATAATGTAATCATATACTGCACAGAATGTAATCATATACTGTATATAATATAGTCACATACTGTATATAATATTTTCACGTTTTATTAGTTGTATGTACGGGATACACATGGTATACAAATCAAATCAAATTCTGACTAAAATACAGTAGAATAGAATACAGTATATACATATGAGATGAGTAAAGCAGTATGTAAACATTATATAAAGTGACTAGTGTTCGATTATTAAAGTGACCAGTGATTCCATGTCTATGGGGCAGCAGCCTCTTAGGTGCAGGGTTGAGTAACTGGGTGGAAGCCGGCTAGTGATGGCTATTTAACAGTCTGATGGCCTTGAGATTGAAGCTGTTTTACAGTCTTTCGGTCCCAGCTTTGATGCACCTGTACTGACCTCACCTTCTGGATGATAGCGGGGTGAACAGGCAGTGGCTCGGGTGGCTGATGTCCTTGATGATCTTTTTGGCCTTCCTGTGACATCGGCTGCTGTAGGTGTCCTCGAGGGCAGGCAGTGTGCCCCCGGTGATGCATTTGGCAGACCGCACCACCCTCTGGAGAGCCTTACGGTTGCGGGCGGTGCAGTTGCTGTACCAGGCGGTGATACAGCCCGACAGAATGCTCTCAATTGTACATCTGTAAAAGGGTTTTAGGGGCCAAGACACATTTTTTCAGCCTCCTGAGGTTGAAGAGGCACTGTTGCGCCTTCTTCACCACACTGTCGGTGTGGGTGGACCATTTCAGATCGTCAGTGATGTGTACGTCAATGAACTTGAAGCTTTCCAATTTCTCCACTGCAGCCCCGTCGATGTAGATAGGTGCGTGCTCCCTCTGCTGTTCCCTGAAGTCCACGATCAGGTCCTTTATTTTGTTGACGTTGAGTGAGAGGTTATCTTCCTAGCACCACTCTCCCAGGGCCCTCACCTCCTCCTTGTAGGCTCTCTTGTCATTGTTGGTAATCAGGCCTACTACTGTTGTGTCGTCTGCAAACTTGATGATTGAGTTGTAGGCGTGCGTGGCCACGCAGTCATGGGTGAACAGGGAGTACAGGAGGGGGCTGAGCACACACTCTTGTGGGGCCCTAGTGTCAAGGATCAGCGAAGTGGAGGCATTGTTTCCTACCTTCAGCACCTGGAGGCGGCCCGTCAGGAAGTCCAGGACCAAGTTGCACAGGGCGGGGTTCAGACCCAGGGCCCTAAGCTTAATGATGAGCTTGGAGGGTACTATGGTGTTGAATGCTGAGCTGTAGTCAATAAACAGCATTCTTACATAGGTATTCCTCTTGTCCAGATGGGATAGAGCAGAGTGATGGCGATTGCGTCGTCTGTGGACCTGTTGGGGCGATAAGCAAATTCGGAGTGGGTCATCGGGTGACAGGTAGGGTGGAGGTGATATGATCCTCAACTAGTCTCTCAAAGCACTTCATGATGACAGAAGTGAGTGCTACAGGGCGATAGTCATTTAGTTCAGTTACCTATGATTTCTTGGGTACAGGAACAATGGTGGACATATTGAAGCAAGTGAGGACAGCAGACTGGAATAGGGAGTGATTGAATATGTCCATAAACACTCCAGCCAGCTGGTCTGTGCATGCTCTGAGGACGCGGCTAGGGATGCCGTCTGGGCCGGCAGCTTTGCGAGGGTTAACACACTTAAATGTCTTACTCACGTCGGCCACGGAGAAGGAGAGCCCGCAGTCCTTGGTAGCGGGCCACATCGGTGGCACTGTGTTATCCTCAAAGCGGGCGAAGAGAAAGTGTTTAGCTAAGCAAGACATCCGTGACGTGGATGGTTTTCCCTTTGTAGTCCATTATTGTATCTAGACCCTGCCACATACGACTCGTGTCTGACCCATTGAATTGCGACTCCACTTTGTCTTTGTACTGATGTTTTGGCTGTTTGATTGCCTTACGGAGGGAATAACTACACTGTTTGCAGTGGTTCGCGCTTTCAGTTTTGCATGAATGTTGCCATCTATCCACGGTCTCTGGTTTGGGTAGGTTTTAATAGTCACAGTGGGTACAACATCTCCTATACACTTCCTGATGAACTTAGTCACCGTATCCTTGTATTCGTCAATGCTATTCTCAGAGGCTACCCGGAACATATCCCAGTCCATGTCATCAAAACAATCTTAAAGCATGGATTGCGATTGGTCAGACCAGCTTTGAATAGTCCTTTGCACGGGTACTTCCTGATTGAGTTTCTGCCTATATGAAAGGAAAAGCAAAATGGAGTTGTGATCAGATTTGCTGAAAGGAGGGCGGGGGAGGGCCTTGTAGGCATTTCGAAAAGTTGTGTAGCAGTGGTCCAATGTTTTTCCAGAGTGAATACCACAGTCAATGTGTTGACTATAGAACTTTGGAAGCGTTTTCCTCAAATTTGCTTTGTTAAAATCCCCAGCTACAATAAATGCGGGCTCAGGATATATGTTTTCCAGTTTTGCATAAAGTCCAGTGTAGTTTGTTGAGGGCCGCCGTGGTATCGGCTTGAGAGGGAATATACACATCTGTGAATATAACCACAGAAAATGATCTTGGGAGGTAATACAGTCGGCATTTGATTGTGAGGTATTCTAGGTCGGGTGAACAAAATAACTTGAGTTTCTGTACATTATTACAATCACACCATGAGGAGTTAATCATGAAACATACACCGCCGCCTTTCTTCTTCCCGGAGAGTTCTTTAATCCTGTTTGGCCTAGGGGGCAGTATTGAGAATTTTGGAAAAAATATGTGCCCATTTTTAACTGCCTCCTACACCAACTCAGAAGCTAGAATATGCATATTATTGTTCAGGTTTGGATAGAAAACACTCTGACTTTTCTAAAACTGTTTGAATGGTGTCTGTGAGTATAACAGAACTCCTATGGCAGGCAAAAACCTGACAAGGTTTCACGCAGGAAGTACCCTGTCTGACAAGGAGTCGTGCGTCTTGCATCTGTTTATTGAAAAGTAAGGATCTTAGCTGTAACGTGACAATTCCCAGGGCTCCGATAGGCTCTCAGAACCCGGGAAATACCTGAAGGTTTACGAGGCAGCCTCAGGCTGAAACACATTATCGCCTTTGGCAAGTGGCCGATCAGAGGACCTTTGAATGAGGCGCGTGCACGATTTGCTCCTGAGGAGAAATTTAATTCGGCTGTTTAGGCTCAATGCATATTCCCGGTCGGAATATTATCACTTTTCTACGAGATAAATGGCATAAAAATTGGTTTTAAACAGCGGTTGACATGCTTCGAAGTACGGTAATGGAATATTTAGACATTTTTTGTCACGCCAATGCGCCATGCTCGAGACCGTGATGAAGCATTCTGATAGTGTCTAGAACTCACGAACAAAACGTCGCTGTTTGGATATAACGATGGATTATTTGGGACCAAACCAACATTTGTTATTGAAGTAGAAGTCCTGGCAGTGTATTCTGACGAAGAACAAGCAAGGTAAGACCATTTTTCTTATAGGAAATGTGATTTTGGTGGAGGCTGACCTGGGTGTGTGTCTAAATAGCTAGCCCTGTGATGCCGGGCTATGTACTTAGAATATTGCAAAATGTGCTTCATCCGAAAAGCTATTTTAAAATCGAACATATCGAGTGCATAGAGGAGTAATGTATCTATAATTCTTAAAATAATTGTTATGCTTTTTGTGAACGATTGTGAGGTATTCTAGGTCGGGTGAACAAAATAACTTGAGTCTCTGTACGTTCTCACAATCACACCATGAGTAGTTATTCATGAAACATACACCCCCGCCTTTCTTTTTCCCGGAGAGTTCTTTATTCCTGTCTGTGCGATGTACTGAGAACCCAGCTGGCTATATGGATGGGGACAGTATATCCGGAGAGAGCCATGTTCCTGTGACGCAGAGTATGTTACAATCCCTGATGGCTCTCTGGAAGGAGATCCTCGCCCTGAGCTCATCTATTTTATTATCCAGAGACTGAACATTAGCGAGTAATATCCTCGGAAGCGGTGGATGGTGTGCACACCTCCTGAGTTGGACAATAAGTCCACTCCGAATACCTCTTCTCCGCCGGCAGGGTTTTGGAGCTGGAATAAGTTCAATTGCCCTGGGGGGTACGAATAAAGATTCCATTTCGGAAAAGTCGTATTCTTGGCCGTATTGCTGGTGAGTTACCGCTGCTCTGATATCCAAAAGTTGTTACTGGCATGATGTAATAACACAAAAAAGTTCTGGGCCGATAATGCAAGAATTAACACGCAAAAAAAAACGAATTACTGCAAAGTTGCTTCTGTCAGTGTCATTTTCGCATCCAACTAAATTCTCACTTGCAGGTTCCTTCTCGACAATGCAACAACAATAAGAACTAATAAAAGATAAGAATATACGAACGTAAAGTAAATAGAATTAGAATTAAATAAACGTTTTAGCATAAGTATAATACAGGAAGGCACAATGTATAGTCCAATAGTTACACGTTTTGGGGAAGGGAGGATTGGGGGGCAAGTGTTTAAATTGGTGCAATATTTAGCAATCATCATAATAGTCTGATTGCAGCTGTTGTTATTTGTGTGTGTGGCATGAATGTGTGTGTGTCTGTGTGTGTGTGGCATGAATGCGTGTGTCTGTGTGGGTGTGTGGGTGTGTGTCTGTGTGGGTGTATTGGATGAATGTGTGTGGTTGGGTGTCTGTGTGGCTGTGTGTCTGTGTGGGTGTGTGTCTGTGTGTGTCTGTGTGGGTGGGTGTCTGTGTGGGTGTGTGTCTGTGTCTGTGTGGATGTGTGGGTGGGTGGGTGTCTGTGTAGGTGGGTGTCTGTGTGTCTGTGTGGGTGAGTTAGTGCAGTTATCTCAGACTCTCTAGACTAACCTGTTGTGTCTCTCTCTCTCCTCCTGCAGGCTACCGCTGCTTCAAGGCAGTGATGTTCTCTAACCTCTCTCTGGTCACTCCTTGGTTTCTAACATGTCTCCTGCCTCTCTCTCTCTCTCCTCCTGCAGGCTACCACTGCTTCAAGGCAGTGATGTTCTCTAACCCCTCTCTGGTCACTCCTTGGTCTCTAACATGTCTCCTCTCTCTCTCTCTCCTCCTGCAGGTTTCCGCTGCTTCAAGGCAGTGATGTTCTCTAATCTCTCTCCTGTCTGGCTCTAATCCAGGGGTGGGCAACTTTGATGGGAGTGGGGGGGAGATTTAGAAATGTTATAATGAATTTCTTGCAATGCTTCATATTTTGCCATAGGGTGGAGAGAAATATTTGCAATGTTTGCAGTATGATATCTGAGTGTGACTGACTAACAAAATCAGTGGGGGGGGGGGGGGGGTCCCCCGGCCAGTAATTCAACCATGATAACAAGTTTAATAGCTGGCACCGAACCTAATTTAGCAATGTAAAAAATGTTAGTGGACATGGGCTAATTGACTGACTATCAGAGACATGTGGTCCCATGTGGCTCAGTTGGTAGAGCATGGTGTTTGCAATGCCAGGGTTGTGGGTTTGTTTCCCACGGGGGGCCAGTATGGAGAAAAAATGAATAAAATGCATTCACTACTGTAAGTCGCTCTGGATAAGAGCGTCTGCTAAATGACTAAAATGTAAATGTAAAATAACAAGTCTAAAAAAAACTGCTTGTGGACAACCAAGGTTAGAAATGTCATCTTGGTGTATTCGATTATTCTGTCAACAGTAGGTTGAGACCAATGACATATAAATATATATAAACCCTGGATTGCTGATACTATGTTTTAGACATGGAGAGGCTTTGAAGCCACCGGTCCTCCATATTGGAACTCCTCAGAAAAAACTGCCTTCCATATGAATGAATGGAATTTTACAGTATTTCATTTAAAATGTTTCAAGGACAAAATTACGTGTTTTTAAGTATTTTTCGTTGTTGAAGTGGGGACAGTAACATTAGCGTCAGGAGCGTCGTAAAGGACAGACCAAGGCGCAGCGGGTATCGTGCTCGTCTTCTTTTTTTATTACGAGTGAACACTTAAACAAAATTAACCATATATAAATATTAACTAACGCCAAACAACAGTTCCGTAAGGACACAAATACTATACAAAAAACAACCACCCACAAAACCCAAAGGAAAACAGGCTGCCTAAGTATGGCTTCCAATCAGAGACAACAAAAGACACCTGCCTCTGATTGGAAACCACACTCGGCCAAACCTGGAAAACGGAACATAGAAAATGAAAACTAAAACCAAAATCCACTAGAGCAAAAACCCCAAAACACACAAAACAAACACCCCCTGCCACGCCCTGACCATACTACAATGACAAATAACCCCTTTACTTTTCCAAACATTGTAAGAAAAATAGTTTTAGATATTATATTTATATAATATATATATATATTATGTTTAGCTCACATAATGTATTAAGGTATATGTAATAGATTTAGCATGGCAAAAACACATGTAGATTAATACATGCATTTTAATTATCTATAGCTCTGTCTCTAACATGTCTGTCTGTCTGTCTGTCTGTCTGTCTGTCTGTCTGTCTGTCTGTCTGTCTGTCTGTCTGTCTGTCTGTCTGTCTGTCTGTCCTTCAGGCTCTAACATGTCGTCTGTCTGTCTTTCAGGCTCTAACATGTCTGCCTGTCTGTCTGTCTCTCTGTCTCTCTGTCTGTCTGCCCTTCAGGCTCTAACCCTCCTCTCCTCTCCTCCTCGCAGGCTTTAACCTGTCTCTCTTTCTCTTCTCCTCCTTTCAGGCTTTAACCTGTCTCTCTCTCTCTCTCCTCTTCTCCTCTCCAGGTTACCGTTGTTTCAAGGCGGTGATGTTCCTAACAGGCTTGATGTTTGGCTCCGTCATCATCTTTCTGCTGTGTTATAAAGAGCGTGTTCTGGACACCCAGCTGAGCGTGGAGGCCTCGGTGGGAATCGGCCTGGGCATCGGTACCCTCTGTGGCCTGGTCACCATGCTGGTGCGCTCTGTTGGACTATACATGGTGGGGCTCCTGCTGGGACTGCTGCTGGGCATCGCCTCACTGGTAAATAAGAGAATACAGTCTTTATCTGTGTGTGTTTGTGTGTTTGTTGAGTGTGTGTGTGTGTGTGTGGGGGGGAGTTGTGTGTTTTTTGAGTGTGTGTGGGGGTGGGGTTGTGTGTTTTGTTGAGTGTGTGTGTGTGTGTGTTTTGTTTAAGTCTGGAAGAAGATTAACACATTTGTATTTTTTTTATGTAATTCCCCTTTTAGTTGCACATCTAGCGAGTGAGGAATGTCTAATGTAATCTTCTAGTGATGGTTCTATACTGCTGCAGCTCATTTCATGGCAACGTTTACAAATAATTAATAATAGATTCAAATGGTATACTTCCTCCTGATATACTTCTGCCAGGTAAGACTACTTTGCAGTTAACATTTAATTGAGAAGGTTTTGGGGGAAGTATTTCTGTCAACCCACAAGACGGTTATAACATCAACTGTCTAGAGTGTGTGTAGCAAATGGGCGCACCAGGCCGAAACGGGCGCACCCGACCGAAACACCGAAACGGGCGCACCAGACCGAAACGGCACACCAGACCGAAACGGCCGCACCAGACCGAAACGGCACACCAGACCGAAACGGCCGCACCCGACCGAAACGGGCGCACCAGACCGAAACGGGCGCACCAGACCGAAACGGGCGCACCAGACCGAAACGGGCGCACCAGACCGAAACGGGCGCACCAGACCGAAACGGCGCACCAGACCGAAACGGGCGCACCAGATCGAAACGGGCGCACCAGACCGAAACGGCGCACCAGATCGAAACGGGCGCACCAGATCGAAACGGCGCACCAGACCGACCGACAGGGCAATATTGCTGGAAATGAATTGTCAGATATTGTTTTAGGTTTGGCATTTTAAGCCAATAGAGGCTAGCCAGTGGTGGGATATGTTAGATTGATTAGATAGTAATTGGGAGATTGCATTGTCTGAGCTTGCGCTATCAAACCAGGAAATGTTTTCCTGATGTACTATTGGCTATCTGAATAAAATAAAACTTAACACAAATCTCTCCATTCAGGTGGTAATGGAGGAATTCCACCACCCCCGGACAGTGTGGGTTCCGCTGGGGGTGTTGTTGGGGTCAGGCATGCTGTTCGCCGTCCTGACCCTCCAATGGCAGCGCTTCTTCACCACCCTCTCCACCGCTGTGTTTGGCTCGGCTGTCATCACCGTCACTGTGGACTATTTCATCGAACTGTTTGCTCTTGTCAGGTATATTAAAGACACATATATTATATTATATATTACAGATGCATATTATATATTACAGATACATATTATGTATTAGAGATGATATATATTACAGAGGATATTATATATCACAGACATATATTATACATTGCATATGATATTATAAATTACAGATACATATTATATATTACAGATACATATTATATATCACAGATAAATATTATATATTACAAATACGTATTATATATTACAGATAAATATTATATATCACAGATACATATTTTATATTACAGATATGATATATTGTAGATGATATTATATGTTACATATGATATTATATATTACAGATTATATTATATATTACATATGATATTATATATTACAGATTATATTATATATTACATATGATATTATATATTACATATGCTATTATATATTACAGATTATATTATATATTACATATACATATTTTATATTACAGATTATATTATATATTACAGATGATATTATATATTTCATATACATATGATATATTACAGATACGTATTATATATTACTGATGATATTGTATATTACATATGATATTATATATTACTGATGATATTATATATTACTGATGATATTATATATTACTGATGATATTATATATTACATATGATATTATATATTACTGATGATATTATATATTACTGATGATATTATATATTACATATGATATTATATATTTATATGATATTATATATTACAGATGATATTATATATTACAGATGATATTTTATATTACATATGATATTATATGTTACATATGATATTATATATTACATATGATATTATATATTACATATGATATTATATGTTACATATGATATTATATATTACTGATGATATTATATATTACATATGATATTATATGTTACATATGATATTATATATTACTGACGATATTATATATTACAGATTATATTATATATTACATATGATATTATATATTACATATGATATTATATATTACAGATGATATTATATATTACAGATGATATTATATATTACTGATGATATTATATATTACTGATGATATTGTATATTACTGATCATATTATATGTTACTGATGATATTATATATTACTGACGATATTATATATTACAGATTATATTATATATTACATATGATATTATATATTGTAGATGATATTATATATTACTGATGATATTGTATATTACTGATCATATTATATATTACTGATGATATTGTATATTACTGATCATATTATATATTACAGATCATATTATATATTACTGATACATATTATATATTACATATTATATTATATATTACCTATTATATATTACAGATGATATTATATATTACAGATACATATTTGAGAGGATCAAGGTGGCTCCGCCCCGTCCTGTCTGCTGGTTCACCTGGGTCATCATGGGGGTGTGGCCTGTACTGGCATTGCTGGGGGTCCTCATCCAATGGAAGGTCACCGCCGAGGGATACTCACACACTGAGGGTAAGTCTGAACCCTAACCGTTAACCCTTAACCCTTAACCGATACTCACACACTGAGGGTAAGTCTGAACCCTAACCGTTAACCCTTAACCCTTAACCGATACTCACACACTGAGGGTAAGTCTGAACCCTAACCGTTAACCCTTAACCCTTAACCGATACTCACACACTGAGGGTAAGTCTGAACACTAACTGTTAACCCTTAACCCAGCACCACCCCAACATCAACATATGTGAAAATGGCGCCTTTTTTTGTAGTTTTTTGGGGGTTTTGTAGTTAAAAAGATCGAGCATGATGAGCTTTTCATCGTGTGATTTTAACCACTTATCCTCATCTAACTTTTTTACCTCAAAACATAGACATGCCCCATTTTCACATACACTATACACTGTATACAAAAGTATGTGTACTCCCCTTCAAATAGGTGGACTTGACTATTTCAGCCATACCCGTTGCTAATAGTTGTATAAAATTGAGCACACAGCCATGCAATCTCCACAGACAAACATTGGCAGTAGAATGGCCTCTCGGAACAGCTCATTGACGTTCAACGTGACACCGTCATAGGATGCCACCTTTCCAACAAGTCAGTTCGGCAAATTTCTGTCCAGCTAGAGCTGTTATTATGAAGTGGAAACGTTTAGGAGCAAAAACGGCTCAGCCACGAAGTGGTAGGCCACACAAGATCACAGAAAGGGACCACCAAGTGCTGAAGCGCGTAGCGCATAAAAATCGTCTGTCCTCGTTCGCAACACTCACTACCGAGTTCCAAACTGCCTCTGGAAGCAACGTCAGCACTAGAACTGTTGGTCAGGAGCTTCATGAAATGGGTTTCCATGGCCGAGCAGCCGCACACAAGCCTAAGATCACCATGCTCAATGCCAAGCATTGGCTGGAGTGGTGTAAAGCTTGCCGCCATTGGACTCTGGAGCAGTGGAAACGCGTTCTCTGGAGTGATAGATCACACTTCACTATCTAGCAATCTGATGGACGAATCTGGGTTTAGCAGATGCCAGGATAACGCTACCTGCCCAAATGCATAGTGCCAACTGTAAAGTTTGGTGGAAGAATAATTTTCTGGGGCTGTTTTTCATGGTTTTTCATTTCCAGTAAAGGGAAATCTGAACGCTACAGCATACAATGACATTCTAGATGATTCTGTGCTTCCAAATTTGTGGCAACAGTTTGAGGAAGGCCTTTTCATGTTTCAGCATGACAATGCCCCCGTGTACAAAGCGAGGTCCATACAGAAATTTGGGATGAATTGGAATGCCAACTGCGAGCCAGGCTTAATCTCCAAATATCAGTGCCTGACCTCACTAATGCTCTAGTTGCTGAATGGAAGCATGTCCCCTGCAGCAATGTTCCAACATCTAGTGGAAAGCCTTCCCAGAAGAGTGGAGGCTGTTATAGCAGCAAAGGGGGGGACCAGCTCCATATTAATGAATTTTGGGGGGGAATGAGATGTTTGACTTGCATGTGTCCACATACTTTTGGTCACATAGTGTATGTTGATGTTGGGGGGGTGGTGCTGGAGGTGATGGTGCTGGAGGTGAATATGATGTTTAACATTTTAGAAGTATCCCTTTCATCAGGTTCTAACCGGCTTGTAGTGTGGTAGGAGGTAGGCTATATACCACCACAGAATCAGCGGTTTCAGAGAACCAGAGTTATTTTTTTACCATATAACAAGACATCACACATCTAATGTGATAAAGCTGTGAAAATGTGATGCCTTGTGATCAAAAGCAAAAGGGAGGAAAAGAAGCTTTGGAGGAGGTGGTGGCGTGGTTCTGATCTGGTGGTTGTCACAGTACCAGCCTGGTTCCCCCCCCCTTCTACCCCTGGTCTCCCTGGGTTAAAAGTTTTTGATTACTGGGCTTTGAAGGGTGTCAGGCGATAGGAAGAAGGGGGGTAAGAGAGAGGTGTGAGGGTGAGTGGGGGCAGGGAGAGGTTGACGGGAGGCAGGGTGGAGGACAAGAGGAGGCGAGGGGGCAGAGAGAGGGTAGGGGGCAGCGAGGAGGACAATAAGGGGCAGGGTGAGGATGGGGTGGCAGTGATGAGGGTAAGAGGGGGCAGGGAGAAGGTGGGGGGCAGAGAGAAGGTAGGGGCATCAAGGTGGACAGGAGGGGGCAGGGTGAGGATGGGGTCAGCGAGGAGGACAGGAGGGGGCAGGGTGAGGATGGGGGGCAGCGAGGAGGACAGGAAGGGGCAGGGTGAGGATGGGGGGGCAGAGAGAGGGTGGGGGCAGAGAGAGGGTGGAGGGCAGAGAGAAGGTAGGGGCAGCGAGGAGGACAGGAGGGGGCAGGGTGAGGATGGGGGGCAGCGAGGAGGACAGGAAGGGGCAGGGTGAGGATGGGGGCCAGCGAGGAGGACAGGAGGGGGCAGGGTGAGGATGGGGGGCAGCGAGGAGGACAGGAAGGGGCAGGGTGAGGATGGGGGCCAGCGAGGAGGACAGGAGGGGGCAGGGTGAGGTTGGGGGGCAGCGAGGAGGACAGGAGGGGGCAGGGTGAGGATGGGGTCAGCGAGGAGGACAGGAGGGGGCAGGGTGAGGATGGGGGGGCAGTGATGAGGGAGAGGGGGCAGAGAGAGGGTGGGGGGCAGGGTGAGGATGGGGGGCAGTGATGAAGGAGAGGGGCAGGGAGTGGATGGAGGGGCAGTGATGAGGATAAGAGGTGGTGAGGGGGCAGAGAGAGGTGGGGGGGCAGGGAGAGGGTGGAGGGCAGAGAGAAGGTAGGGGGCAGAGAGAGGGTGGAGGGCAGAGAGAAGGTAGGGGCCAGCGAGGAGGACAGGAAGGGGCAGGGAGTGGATGGGGGGCAGCGAGGAGGGTAAGAATTGATGAGGGGGCAGAGAGAGGGTGGGGGCAGAGAGAAGCAACGAGATGCAGAGAGATGGGCGAGGAAGGGCAAGAAATCCATTAAGTGGAGACGCTGACAGATGTTGCCTCTACCTCTCTGACAGATGCTGTCTAGGCACACATAAAAAGAGAGATCCCCATGTATGACACAAATTATCCTGCTACTGCTGCTGGTAATGAACAGGGAACAGTATTATTAAATCTGATCAAACTTTATTTGTCACATACACATGGTTAGCAGATGTTAATGCGAGTTTAGCGAAATGCATGTGCTTCTAGTTCCGACCATGCAGTAGTATCTAACAAGTAATCTAACAATTTCACAACTACCTTATACAAGTGTAAAGGAATGACTAAGAATATGAACATATGAACAAGAAACAGTATTATTAGTCCTGCTGCTAATGAACAGGGAACAGTATTATTAGTCCTGATGATAATGAACAGGGAAAAGTATTAGTAGTCCTGCTACTGATAATGAACAGGGAACAGTATTATTAGTCCTGCTGATAATGAACAGGGAACAGTATTATTAGTCCTGCTACTGCTGATAATGAACAGGGAACAGTATTATTAGTCCTGCTGCTGATAATGAACAGGGAACAGTATTATTAGTCCTGATGATAATGAACAGGGAACAGTATTATTAGTCCTGCTGATAATACTGATAATGAACAGGGAACAGTATTATTAGTCCTGCTGATAAAGAACAGGGAACAGTATTATTAGTCCTGCTGATAAAGAACAGGGAACAGTATTATTATTCCTGCTGATAATGAACAGGGAACAGTATTATTAGTCCTGCTGATAATGAACAGGGAACAGTATTATTAGTCCTGCTACTGCTGATAATGAACAGGGAACAGTATTATTAGTCCTGCTGCTGATAATGAACAGGGAAGAGTATTATTAGTCCTGCTGATAATGAACAGGGAACAGTATTATTAGTCCTGCTGATAATGAACAGGGAACAGTATTATTAGTCCTGCTGGTAATGAACAGGGAACAGTATTATTAGTCCTGCTGATAATACTGATAATGAACAGGGAACAGTATTATTAGTCCTGATGATAATGAACAGGGAACAGTATTATTAGTCCTGCTGATAATGAACAGGGAACAGTATTATTAGTCCTGCTGATAATGAACAGGGAACAGTATTATTAGTCCTGCTGATAATGAACAGGGAACAGTATTAGTAGTCCTGCTGCTGCTAATGAACAGGGAACAGTATTAGTAGTCCTGTTGATGATACTGACAATGAACAGGGAACAGTATTATTAGTCCTGCTACTGCTGATAATGAACAGGGAACAGTATTATTAGTCCTGATGATAATGAACAGGGAACAGAATTATTAGTCCTGCTGATAATGAACAGGGAACAGTATTATTAGTCCTGCTGATGATACTGACCATGAACAGGGAACAGTATTATTAGTCCTGCTGATAATGAACAGGGAACAGTATTATTAGTCCTGCTGATAATACTGATAATGAACAGGGAACAGTATTATTAGTCCTGCTGATAATACTGATAATGAACAGGGAACAGTATTATTAGTCCTGCTGCTGATAATGAACAGGGAACAGTAGTATTAGTCCTGCTGCTGAAGATAATGAACAGGGAACAGTATTATTAGTCCTGCTGATAATACTGATAATGAACAGGGAACAGTATTATTAGTCCTGCTGATAATGAACAGGGAACAGTATTATTAGTCCTGCTGCTGATAATGAACAGGGAACAGTATTATTAGTCCTGCTGATAATGAACAGGGAACAGTATTATTAGTCCTGCTGATAATACTGATAATGAACAGGGAACAGTATTATTAGTCCTGCTGATGATACTGACCATGAACAGGGAACAGTATTATTAGTCCTGCTGATAATGAACAGGGAACAGTATTATTAGTCCTGCTGATAATACTGATAATGAACAGGGAACAGTATTATTAGTCCTGCTGATAATGAACAGGGAACAGTATTATTAGTATTATTATTATTATTAATTAGTATTAACATTATTATTAGTATTATTATTATCAGCTGGGCTTGACAATCTGGACCCTTTCTTTCTAAAATGATCTGCCGAAATTATTGCAACCCCTATTACTAGCCTGTTCAACCTCTCTTTTGTGTCGTCTGAGATTCCCATAGATTGGAAAGCAGCTGCTGTCATCCCCCTCTTCAAAGGAGGTGACACTCTCGACCCAAATTGCTACAGACCTATATCCATCCTACCCTGCCTTTCTAAGGTCTTCGAAAGCCAAGTCAACAAACAGATTACCGACCATTTCGAATCCCACCGCACCCTCTCCGCTATGCAATCTGGTTTCAGAGCTGGTCATGGATGCACCTCAGCCACGCTCAAGGTCCTAAACGACATCGTAACCGCATCGATAAGAAACAATACTGTGCTGCCGTATTCATTGACCTGGCCAAAGCTTTTGACTCTGTTAATCACCACATCCTCATCGGCAGACTCAGTAGCCTTGGTTTCTCAAACGATTGCGTCGCCTGGTTCACCAACTACTTCTCTGACAGAGTTCAGTGTGTCAAATCGGAGGGCCTGCTGTCCGGACCTCTGGCAGTCTCTATGGGGGTACCACAGGGTTCAATTCTTGGGCCAACTCTTTTCTCTGTATACATCAATGATGTCGCTCTTGCTGCTGGTGAATCTCTGATCCACCTCTACACAGACGACACCATTCTGTATACTTCTGGCCCTTCTTTGGACACTGTGTTAACAACCCTCCAGACGAGCTTCAATGCCATTCAACTCTCCTTCCGTGGTCTCCAACTGCTCCTAAACACAAGTAAAACTAAATGCATGCTCTTCAATCGATCGCTGCCTGCACCTGCCCGCCTGTCCAGCATCACTTCTCTGGACGGTTCTAACTTAGAATTTGTGGACAACTACAAATACCTAGGTGTCTGGTTAGACTGTAAACTCTCCTTCCAGACTCACATCAATCATCTCCAATCCAAAGTTAAATCTAGAATAAGCTTCCTATTTCGCAACAATGCATCCTTCACTCATGCTGCCAAACATACCCTCGTAAAACTGACCATCCTACCAATCCTCGACTTCGGCGATGTAATTTACAAAACAGCCTCCAATACCCTACTCAACAAGCTGGATGCAGTCTATCACAGTGCCATCCGTTTTGTCACCAAAGCCCCATATACTACCCACCACTGCGACCTGTACGCTCTCGTTGGCTGGCCTTCGCAACATAATCGTCGCCAAACACATTGGCTCTACAAGACCCTGCTAGGTAAAGTCCCCCCTTATCTCCGCTCACTGGTCACCATAGCAGCACCCACCTGTAGCACGCGCTCCAGCAGGTATATCTCTCTGGTCACCCCTAAAGCCAACTCTTCCTTTGGTCGTCTCTCCTTCCAGTTCTCTGCTGCCAATGACTGGAACAAACTATAAAAATCTCTGAAACTGGAAACACTTATCTCCCTCACTAGCTTTAAGCACCAGCTATCAGAGCAGCTCCCAGATCACTGCACCTGTACATAGCCCATCTATAATTTAGCCCAAACTACTACCTCTTCCCCTACTGTATTTATTTTATTTATTTTGCTCCTTTGCACCATATTATTTATATTTGAACTTTGAACTTTCTTCAAACTACAAATCTACCATTCCAGTGTTTTACTTGCAATACTTTATTTACTTTGCCACCATGGCCTTTTTTGCCTTTACCTCCCTTATCTCACCTGATGATAATGAACAGGGAACAATATTATTAGTCCTGATGATAATGAACAGGGAACAGTATTATTAGTCCTGCTACTGCTGCTGATAATGAACAGGGAACAGTATTATTAGTCCTGCTGCTGCTGATAATGAACAGGGAACAGTATTATTAGTCCTGCTGCTGATAATGAACAGGGAACAAACAGTATTAGTAGTCCTGCTGCCTGCATGGGGGAAAGTGTCAAAACATTTTAGGATTATTTTTGTGGAATCCCCATGCTGGGTGTAGTTGTTTGAAAGAGAGCATGTTTGATGACAATGTTTGGAGCAGGCGCGTTCTCTCTCTTTCTCTCCCTGTTTTTTTCTCATTGTCTCTTATCCTATCCTGCTGTCTCTCTCTCCCTCCCTTTGTCTCCCTCTCGCCACTCTCACTCTATCTATTTTCCTCCCCGTCTTTTCTATCATCCTCTCCTGCGCTCTCCCCCTCCCTCTGTCTCCCCTCTCAACTCTCAATCTATCTATTTCCCTCCCCCTCTTTCCTCTCATCTGCTCCTGCTCTCTCTCCCTCCCCTTCTTTCTCTCGTCCTCTCCTGCTCTCTCTCCCTCCCCCTCTTTTCTCTCATCCTCTCCTGCTCTCTCTCCCTCCCCCTCTTTCTCTCGTCTTCTCCTGCTCTCTCTCCCTCCCCCTCTTTTCTCTCATCCTCTCCTGCTCTCTCTCCCTCCCCTTCTTCCTTCCGGCCTCTCCTGCTCTCTCTCCCTCTTTTCTCTCATTCTCTCCTGCTCTCTCTCCCTCCCCTTCTTCCTTCCGGCCTCTCCTGCTCTCTCTCCCTCTTTCTCTCATTCTCTCCTGCTCTCTCTCCCGCCCCCTCTTTTCTCTCGTCCTGTCCTGCTCTCTCTCCCTCCCCCTCTTTTCTCTCATTCTCTCCTGCTCTCTCTCCAGTGGTTCTCAGTCGACAGCAGCGGAGGGTCCAGTTGATGAGGATCCACCAGAAGGAAGAGAGGATGCAGAAAGAAGTGAGGAAGAAGAAGAGACAGAAGCAACAACAGCATCAGCAGCCGGAGCAACTCCAGCATCAGCAGTACCACCGCCCTCCTCCACCTACCTACCCTCCTCCTCCTACCACCGCCACCACCGCCACCACCACCACCAACAACAAACCCCTCCTCCCTGAGCCTATCACCTACCACAGGAAACCAAACCCTATTCGACGCTTCGATGGGGACGTGCTGTCTCCTGTAAGACCCTCTTTCTTTCTCTGTCAGTGTGTATGGGCTGCATCCCACTGGACTGTCTTTGACTTCGCCATCTATTGTTATCTCCAAAGTTTTGGCATCCGCCATAGAAATCCTTAGAAAGAATAAGATAAAGCTATTGAAAGATAGCCCGATATGTGTTTTTCTACATTGTAATGGACACGGTGCAACCTTTGGTAGGTAGGCTGCTGGCAGGCTTCGGCTGCGGTACAGCAGAACCAAATCAGCCGGTTGTCATAGTTATCACTGGGGAAGTAAAATGATAGGCTACAATGACTTTGTTTATGATTATGCACACCACAAATGAAATGTAACTATTTGTTTCTTTAATTTTATTTTCTGGATGCCTTTTTATTATCTGGATAGACACAACGGTTACACCAATCAAAACGTTAGACGAATCAAAACGTTACACCAATCAAAACGTTAGACGAATCAAAACGTTACACCAATCAAAACATTACACCAATCAAAACGTTACACCAATCAAAATGTTACACCAATCAAAACGTTACACCAATCAAAATGTTACACCAATCAAAACGTTACACCAATCAAAACGTTACACCAATCAAAGCAGTGGAACTGTCTACAGTGTCTCAGACCCCTTGGATTTATTTACATTTTATTGTGTTACAAAGTGGGATTAAAATGAATTTATTTCAACAATCTACACAAAATACTCCATAATGTCAAAGTGGAAGATTATTCTTTTTTTATAAATATAAAATGTATAACTAAAATATAGTTATTGCGTAAGTGTCCAGACCCTTTGTTTAGGCAAGCCTACATTAGTTCAGGGGTCAAATTTGTCTTAACAAATCGCATAATAAGTTACATGGACTCACTTTGTGTGAATGACTAGCCCTTCCTCTGTCCCCCATACATACAGTACAACATCTGTAAGATCTCTCATCAAGTATTACATTTGAAGCACAGATTCAACTACAAAGACCAGTAAGCTTTTCAAAAGCCTCATAAAGAAGGGCAGTGATTGGTAGATGGGTAACAATAACAAATCAGGCTTTGAATATCTCTTTAAGTATGGTCAAGTTAATAAGTATGCTGTGGATTACGTATTAAACCCCCCAGACACATCAAAGATACCGTTGTCCTTCTGAACTGAGCTGCAGGACAGGAATGAAACTGCTCAGGGATGTTGCCATGGGGCCATTGGTGTTTTTAAAACAGCTACAGAGCTCAATGTCTATGATGATAGAAAACTGAGGATGATCAACAACATTGTAGTGACTCCACAATAATGACCTAAATGACTAACACAAATATACAGAATATCTTGTATGCAACAAGGCACTGAAGTAATACCGCAGAAAAAAAGCACAGCAAAGGAATACACTTTTTGGCCTAAATGCAAAGACTTATGTTTGGGGCAAATTCAACACAGCACTCAGTAAATGCCACCTTATTTTCAAGCATGGTGGTGGCTGCATCATGGTATGGGTATGCTTGACATCGGCAAATACTGGGCAGTTTTTCAGGATAAAAAGAAATGGGATGGAGCTAAGCACAGGTGAAATCCTAGAGGAAAACCTGGTTCAGTCTGCTGGTGAATTCATCTCTTAGTGTCTGTTGGAAAACAGACTGAACCAGGTTTTCCTGTAGAATTTTGCCCGTGCTTATAGCTGTATTCCGTTTATTTTTATCCTAAAAAACACTCCCTATTCCTTGCCAATGACAAGCATACCCATAACATGATGCAGCCACCACCATGCTTAAAAATATGAAGAGTGGTACTCAATGATATATTCAGGACAACAAGTTCATTTCTTTGACCCATTTTTGCAGTATTATTTAAGTGCCTTGTTGCAAGCACGATGCATGTTTTGGAATATTTGTATTCTGTACAGACTTCCTTCTTTTCACTCTGTAAATTAGGTTAGTATTGTGGAGTAACTACAATGTTGTTGGTCCATGCTCAGTTGTATCCTATCACAGCCATTAAACTCTGTAACTGTTTTAAAGTCACCATTGGCCTCGTGGTGAAATCTCTGAGTGGTTTCCTTCCTCTCTGGCAACTGAGTTAGGATGGATGCCTGTATCTTTATAGTGACTGGGTGTATTGAGAAACTATCCAAAGTGTAATTAATAGCTTCACCATGTTCAAAGGGATTTTCAATGTCTGTTTTTAATATATTTACCAATCGGTGCACTTCTTTGAGAGGTATTGGAAAACCTCCCTGGTCTTTGTGGTTGAATACCTCCCTGGTCTTTGTGGTTGAATACCTCCCTGGTCTTTGTGGTTGAATACTTCCTTTGTCTTTGTGGTTGAAAACCTCCTTAGTCTTTGTGGTTGTACCATAATACCCTGTATATAGCCTCCACTTTGACTCTGTACTGGTACCCCCTGTATATAGCCTCCACATTGACTCTGTACCGGTACCCCCTGTATATAGCCTCCATAATTGACTCTGTACCGGTACCCCCCTGTATATAGCCTCCACATTGACTCTGTACTGGTACCCCCTGTATATAGCCTCCACATTGACTCTGTACCGGTACCCCCTGTATATAGCCTCCACATTGACTCTGTACCGGTACCCCCTGTATATAGCCTCCACATTGACTCTGTACCGGTACCCCCCTGTATATAGCCTCCACATTGACTCTGTACCGGTACCCCCTGTATATAGCCTCCACATTGACTCTGTACCGGTATCCCCTGTATATAGCCTCCACATTGACTCTGTACCGGTACCACCTGTATATAGCCTCCACATTGACTCTGTACCGGTACCACCTGTATATAGCCTCCACATTGACTCTGTACCGTTACCCCCTGTATATAGCCTCCACATTGACTCTGTACCGGTACCCCTGTATATAGCCTCCACATTGACTCTGTACCGTAATACCCTGTATATAGCCTCCACATTGACTCTGTACCGGTACCCCCTGTATATAGCCTCCACATTGACTCTGTACCGGTACCACCTGTATATAGCCTACACATTGACTCTGTACCGGTACCACCTGTATATAGCCTCCACATTGACTCTGTACCGGTACCACCTGTATATAGCCTCCACATTGACTCTGTACCGGTACCCCCTGTATATAGCCTCCACATTGACTCTGTACCGGTACCCCTGTATATAGCCTCCACATTGACTCTGTACCGTAATACCCTGTATATAGCCTCCACATTGACTCTGTACCGGTACCCCCCCTGTATATAGCCTCCACATTGACTCTGTACCGGTACCACCTGTATATAGCCTCCACATTGACTCTGTACCGGTACCACCTGTATATAGCCTCCACATTGACTCTGTACCGGTACCACCTGTATATAGCCTCCACATTGACTCTGTACCGGTACCCCCTGTATATAGCCTCTACATTGACTCTGTACCGGTTCTCCCTGTATATAGCCTCCACATTGACTCTGTACCGGTACCCCCTGTATATAGTCTCCACATTGACTCTGTACCGGTACACCCTGTATATAGCCTCCACATTGACTCTGTACCGGTACCCCCCTGTATATAACCTCCACATTGACTCTGTACCGGTACCCCCTGTATATAGCCTCCACATTGACTCTGTACCAGTACCCCCTGTATATAGCCCCGCTATTGTTATTTTACTGCTGATCTTTAATTATTTGTTATTCTCTCTTACTTTTTTAGGTATTTTCTTAAATCTGCATTGTTGGTTAAGGGCTTGTAAATAAGCATTTCACTGTAAGGTCTACACCTGTTGTATTCGGTGCATGTGACAAATACGATTGGATTTGATTTGATTTGATTTAAAAACCTCTCTGCTCTTTGTGGTTGAATCTGTGTTTATAAACTCATTGCTCGACTGAGGGACCTTGCAGATAATTGTATGTGTGGGTTACAGAGGTGAGGTAGTCATTCAAAAATCAAGTCAAAACACTGTTTTAAAGACGGAATGTGTCAATACAAATTATTATGTGATTTTTTTCACATGAATTTATTTAGGCTTCCATAACAATGGGGTTGTATACTTATTGACTAAAGACATTTCAGGTTTACATTTTTTATTCATTTCAAAAGTAATTCTACTAAAAAAATTCCACTTTGACATTATGGGGTATTGTGTGTATATCAGTGACATAAAATCTCAATTTATGAATTTTAAATGCAGCCTGTAATACAACAAAATGTGGAAAAAGTCAAGGTGTGTGTGAATACTTTCAGAAGGCTCTGTATATTGTACTTTGACTAAAACAATGACTTATTGACTTAAATTGTTGTCAATCAATCAAATTTATTCATAAAGCCCTTCTTACATCAGCTGATGTCACAAAGTGCTGTACAGAAACCCAGCCAAAAACCCCAAACAGCAAGCAATGCAGGTGTAGAAGCACGGTGGCTAGGAAAAACTCCCTAGAAAGGCCAGAACCTAGGAAGAAACCTAGAGAGGAACCAGGCTATGAGGGGTGGCCAGTCCTCTTCTGGCTGTGCCGGGTGGACATTGTAACAGAACATGGCCAAGATGTTCAAATGTTCATAGATGACCAGCAGGGTAAAATAATAATAATCACAGTGGTTGTCGAGGGTGCAACAGGTCAGCACCTCAGGAGTAAATGTCAGGTGGATTTTCATAGCCGATCATTCAGAGTATCTCTACCGATCCTGCTGTCTCTAGAGAGTTGAAAACAACAGGTCTGGGACAGGTAGCACGTCCGGTGAACAGGTCAGGGTTCCATAGCCGCAGGCAGAACAGTTGAAACTGGAGCAGCAGCACGGCCAGGTGGACTGGGGCCAACAAGGAGTCATCATGCCAGGTAGTCCTGAGGCATGGTCCTAGGGCTCAGGTCCTCCGAGAGAGATAAAGAAAGAAAGAAAGAAAGAAAGAAAGAAAGAAAGAAAGAAAGAAAGAAAGAGGGGAGAGAGAGAGAGAAGGAGAGAAGGAGAGAAGGAGAGAGAGAATTAGAGCAAGCGTACTTAAATTCACACAGGACACCGAATAAGACATGAAAAATACTCCAGATATAACAGACTGACCCTAGTGCCTTTCCGTTCACCTTCACACCCCTGGGCCAGACTACACTCAATCATAGGACCTACTGAAGAGATGAGTCTTCAATAAAGACTCATCGGTTGAGACCGAGTCTGCGTCTCTCACATGGGTAGGCAGACCATTCCATAAAAATGGAGCTCTATAGGAGAAAGCCCTGCCTCCAGCTGTTTCCCTAGAAATGCTAGGGACAATTAGGAGGCCTGCATCTTGTGACCGTAGCGTACTTGTAGGTATGTACGGCAGGACCAAATCGGAAAGATAGGTAGGAGCAAGCCCATGTACTGCTTTGTAGGTTAGCAGTAAAACCTTGAAATCAGCCCTTGCCTTAACAGGAAGCCAGTGTAGAGAGGTTAGCACTGGAGTAATATGATCACATTTTTTGGTTCTAGTCAAGATTCTAGCGGCCGTATTTAGCACTAACTGAAGTTTATTTAATGCTTTATCCGGGTAGCCGGAAAGTAGAGCATTGCAGTAGTCTAACCTAGAAGTGACAAAAGCCTGATAATGATGTGCAACATTATGGGTATTTCAGCTCGAAAAAGTGGATTTTTACTGGTGTGGGCTTTTAAAATTACAGTGCATTTAAGTAAAAGAAAGAAAAAAAACTTTTGCGGGAAAGCAAGAAAATTGAGTTAAAAAAAATTGATAATTCGTGGATTATTGTGGATACCATTATCCCAGTGAGCCTCCCAGGCCCATGTTGTCCAGGTTTAAGAACATAAACTGTATATTAAAAATGAATAATATTATATTGTATTCTATTACACCCTCTTAACATATCCCACAGATCCCTTGGACAAAATTAGTTTAATCTGCCACTATTACCCCCCCCCCCCCCCCGCCAAATGTACAACTAAAATAAAAACTATTTTATTGTGGAGATCAGCCCACTGACGCAGTGCAGTGCCGCAGCAGTTGCTGCAGTACCTCCTTGAGAACCCCTGCCCTATATAGTGCAGTACTATGGGTCCTGGTCAACAGTAGTGCACTAATATGGGTCCTGGTCAACAGTAGTGCACTACTATGGGTCCTGGTCAACAGTAGTGCACTACTATGTGTCCTGGTCAACAGTAGTGCACTACTATGGGTCCTGGTCAACAGTAGTGCACTACTATGTGTCCTGGTCAACAGTAGTGCACTACTATGGGTCCTGGTCAACAGTAGTGCACTACTATGGGTCCTGGTCAACAGTAGTGCACTACTATGGGTCCTGGTCAACAGTAGTGCACTACTATGGGTCCTGGTCAACAGTAGTGCACTACTATGGGACCTGGTCAACAGTAGTGCACTTTTATGGGTCCTGGTCAACAGTAGTGCCCTACTATGGGTCCTGGTCAACAGTAGTGCACTACTATGTGTCCTGGTCAACAGTAGTGCACTACTATGGGTCCTGGTCAACAGTAGTGCACTACTATGTGTCCTGGTCAACAGTAGTGCACTACTATGGGTCCTGGTCAACAGTAGTGCACTACTATGGGTCCTGGTCAACAGTAGTGCACTACTATGGGTCCTGGTCAACAGTAGTGCACTACTATGGGTCCTGGTCAACAGTAGGGCACTACTATGGGTCCTGGTCAACAGTAGTGCACTACTATGTGTCCTGGTCAACAGTAGTACACTACTATGGGTCCTGGTCAACAGTAGTACACTACTATGGGTCCTGGTTAACAGTAGTGCACTACTATGTGTCCTGGTCAACAGTAGTGCAATACTATGGGTCCTGGTCAACAGTAGTGCACTACTATGGGTCCTGGTCAACAGTAGTGCACTACTATGGGTCCTGGTCAACAGTAGTGCACTACTATGTGTCCTGGTCAACAGTAGTACACTACTATGGGTCCTGGTCAACAGTAGTACACTACTATGGGTCCTGGTCAACAGTAGTGCACTACTATGTGTCCTGGTCAACAGTAGTACACTACTATGGGTCCTGGTCAACAGTAGTGCACTACTATGGGTCCTGGTCAACAGTAGTGCACTACTATGGGTCCTGGTCAACAGTAGTGCCTTACTATGGGTCCTGGTCAACAGTAGTACACTACTATGGGTCCTGGTCAACAGTAGTGCCTTACTATGGTTCCTGGTCAACAGTAGTACACTACTATGGGTCCTGGTCAACAGTAGTGCACTACTATGGGCCCTGGTCAACAGTAGTGCACTACTATGGGTCCTGGTCAACAGTAGTGCACTACTAGGGGTCCTGGTCAACAGTAGTACACTACTATGGGTCCTGGTCAACAGTAGTGCCCTACTATGGGTCCTGGTCAACAGTAGTGGCTTATTACTATGGGTCCTGGTCAACAGTAGTGCCCTATATAGAAAATACGGTACCATTTTGGATGCAACCACCGTCTATGTCTGTCTCAATACGGATGTAGGATCTTCATTTGACCTATATTGTCACAGCAAAGTAATCTTCATCTGTCTTCATCACTGTCTGTGTCTGTTGTCTCTGGACATCTGGAGTAATCGTTCTCTCTCTCTCTCTCTCTCCCTTTCCCTCTCTCTTTCTCCCTTTCTTTCTATCCTCTCTCACTCTCTTCCTCTACCCTCTCGTTCTCCCTCCCTCTACCCTCTCCTTCTCTCTCCCTCTACCCTCTCCTTCTCTCTCCCTCTACCCTCTCCTTCTCTCTCCCTCTACCCTCTCGTTCTCCCTCCCTCTACCCTCTCCTTCTCTCTCCCTCTACCCTCTCCTCTCTCCTTCTACCCTCTCCTTCTCTCTCCCTCTACCCTCTCCTTCTCTCTCCCTCTACCCTCTCCTTCTCTCTCCCCCTCCCTCCTCAGAGTTACATCGCTAGTTTCCGGGACAGACAGGTGGACAGACGGGATTACCCTCACCACGGCAGGCCCATCGCCAGGCACCACATGGCTGACCGAGACTACGACTGTGGATCCCAAGTACCCCTGACTGCCCCCAATGGACCGGCTGTACGAGTTTGACATTGACAATAACCTTTATATCCTGTGACAGTGCTCCTACTGGTTTGGAGTGGTACTGTTTTGTCCTTTTTCTTTTTTTTTGTCCAGTGAAGTTCTCCAGTGTCCAGATTGAATGTTAATCTCTGGACTAATGTATTCTGAGGTGGATATGGAAGGTTAATGTCACCTGTCCCCTTCTCTTTTCTTTTAGCCTGAAGCAAATCAGTGTCCAGACTGAGATTGACCTTTGAACCCTGGACTGACTTAGAAATGAAAGGCCTTTGATGTCTTCCATTGAACTCTCTTCCATTGCGTCCTTTAGTCTGTGGTTTACATGGGCTGCGGAACATAGAAACCCTGAGGTGGTTCCTTCGTCTCAGCTCTTATTAAATTAAAGACATCTATTTTTTTGGAGGGTTACAATTTCCCTGAACATGTACGTCGATACCTGTATAGGGTCTTAAAGGTGAAAGGAAGCGTAAAACGTTACCAACGTAAGACATCAACTTCCCTGGAAATATGTCACTACAGTTGAAATACCGTTTTCTCCTACTGTGTGATATGTGGGCCAGTGTTGATGTGTTGTGTGTCTAAGATCATTGTCCTGTGTGTCTGTGTGTGTCTACTGCCCACGACGGTCCATTATTAGTCAGCGCTAAGTCTCTTTAATCTGCTCATTTTAAACACGGCTAAGCGATGTTACCTTTAAATCTACTGTATTATTCAAAGAAACCTGCTATGGCTTCGATGTTGCCTTTACTGGTCTTGTGGGGGAGATGGAGTACAAATCACCTGCTATTTCTCTCCTCTCCCCCCTCTCCTCTCCCCTCCTCTCCCCCTTCTCCTCTCCTCCTCTCCCCCTTCTCTTCTCCTCTCTTCTCCCCCTTCTCCTCTCCTCTCTTCTCCCCCTTCTCCTCTCCTCCCCTCCCCCTTCTCCTCTCCTCCCCTCCCCCTTCTCCTCTCCTCCCCTCCCCCTTCTCCTCTCCTCCCCTCCCCCTTCTCTTCTCCTCCCCTCCCCCCTTCTCCTCTCCTCTCCTCCCCTCCCCCCTCTCCTCCCCTCCCCCTTCTCTTCTCCTCCCCTCCCCCTTCTCCTCTCCTCCCCTCCCCCTTCTCCTCTCCTCTCTTCTCCCCCTTCTCTTCTCCTCCTCTCCCCCTTCTCCTCTCCTCCCCTCCCCCTTCTCCTCTCCTCCCCTCCCCCTTCTCCTCTCCTCCCCTCCCCCTCTTCTCATCTCCTCTCCTCCCCCTTCTCCTCCCCTCCCCCTTCTCCTCTCCTCTCCTCCCCTCCCCCTTCTCTTCTCCTCCCCTCCCCCTTCTCTTCTCCTCCCCTCCCCCTTCTCTTCTCCTCCCCTCCCCCTTCTCCTCTCCTCCCCTCCCCCTTCTCCTCTCCTCCCTTCCCCCTTCTCCTCTCCTCCCCTCCCCCCTCTCTTCTCCTCTCCTCCTCTTCTCATCTCCTCTCCTCTTCTGCCTTTGTATTGTATTTACCCCTACAGTCAGATAACATCACAAGTCCGTTAGACACATTTTGTGCTGTGACGGAAAACAGGGACTGTTAGAGTCCATGTGGGGATATTATAGAGCATGTGATAATGTCTCCCTCTGTGTCAGTTACAGCACTATATCAGGTACAGCATATGAAGGGGGGCTCATTTCAACTCCTACATGAAGGGGGGCTCATTTCAACGTCTACATGAAGGGGGGCTCATTTCAACTCCTACATGAAGGGGGGCTCATTTCAACGTCTACATGAAGGGGGGGCTCATTTCAACTCCTACATGAAGGGGGGCTCATTTCAACGTCTACATGAAGGGGGGCTCATTTCAACTCCTACATGAAGGGGGGGCTCATTTCAACTCCTACATGAAGGGGGGCTCATTTCAACTCCTACATGAAGGGGGGCTCATTTCAACGTCTACATGAAGGGGGGCTCATTTCAACTCCTACATGAAGGGGGGGCTCATTTCAACTCCTACATGAAGGGGGGCTCATTTCAACTCCTACATGAAGGGGGGGCTCATTTCAACTCCACCATGAAGGGGGGGCTCATTTCAACTCCTACATGACTGTACTGAAAGCTTTCCCTCGACACTGTTCTTAACTGTGATCGAGTGTGAAATGGTAATCTTTTGTGTTGGCGGTTAGTAAGATGTGACTGAATACATACAGGAGCTAACAAAGAGAAGATTATATATATATGTATGTATGTACTGTGAGAGCGCTATTGAATATGTGGATCTGTATTAACAGAGAGTGACTTACGGTATATAGTACAGGCCTGGAAGTGTACTGAGAATTATTTCTGAAGATTCATTCATTTCTGAACAGGGATCCATCGTCCTTGCGTTTGTTGTTTTGCGAGTTTTTATACGCCACTTTTAACAGACGCTTTTATCCAAAGCGTTAAAGCGTGCGTACATTTTACGTATTGGTGGCCCCGGCGGGAATCAAACCCATGACCTTAGGTATTGCAAGCTCCGTGCGCTGAGCCAGACAGGGACGCTGTGTGTGTTTTATTACAAATATTACTAATATGTTGTACATATTAAAATGGGGGCAGACGTAATAGATGTTTTGGGGCTGGGTTCAATGGAGCCGTTCTCGGTGTTTCTTCTCGTGTCAGGAGAAAAAGCCCTGAACGTGACTTTGGGGGGGGGGGGGGAGGAATGAACACAGCACTATGAGTGAAGGACCAGCCAATGGGGAGTTACTTTGACTTTCTATCCTCCTTTCTGTTTTTTTTGTTACATAGTGAAAAAGGGCTTGAGGGTTTCGAACAGTTTTCTCTTCCTGTTGTTAAGTGACTGTCAGTCAAAATACTTTTAATGTCTTTATAAATACTGTACATCTTTTTGAATGCTGTGTGTGTATATATATATATATATATATATATATATATATATATATATAATATGTTGTGTGTTCTTGTTAATTATTGTCATAATTAGTAGTTGAATTGATTTAATGCTCTGATTTATCCTTTTCTAAGTATAATTACATACTGTATGTTGGCCGCGATTCAAGGAGCGATGTAGCGCAGCGTACTATAACAGATTGTAAAAAGGCATTTTACGCTGACATTTTCAGAGTTTTACCATGAATACGCTCACCTCTTAAAGTTCCTGGGAAAAATGTCTGGCTGTAGAGTGCCATTGCTGCTCTTTATTAGCTAGGCAGACATGATTATATGAGTTGTACTTTTCTCTTACGGACTGATCAGCTGTGGGTTTCCATGGCTGATTTTCAAATTATACAATATTTCCCTATATAGGGCACTACTTTTGACCGGGGCCCATAGTGCATTACTTTTGATTAGGGCCCATAGTGCTCTGGTCAAAAGTAGTGCACTATATAGGAAATAGGGTGCCATTTGGGATGTAATGGATTTACATTTACATTTACGTCATTTAGCAGACGGTCTTATTCAGAGCGACTTACAAATTGGTGCATTCACCTTATGATAATGCATGAGTTAAAGGTCTGATGCATACATTTTTATCTCAATATCAAATCAAGTACCTTACTGGGATTATTTTCAATCGAAAAGGTACAAAATGAAACAAAAGTAGCTTCTTAGCAAGACATTTCTCAAGTAAGAATTTTGCTAGGACTGTCTGGGAGTGGTCTGAGTGGGAAGGGGAAAACTGAAAATGATCTGTTATTGGCAGAGAGGTTTGGAACTCTCTTTCTTATTGGTCTATTAACTCATTTACCGCCTGGTGATGTCACCAGGCAGGCCAAAACTCCATCCATCCAACCAAAAACAGTCAGATATTTGAGGCGGTCTCTTCAAACAGCTCTTACGCTAAAAGGGCATTATGCATCATTAAAAAAAAGAATTCACAGTATTGTTCCAACCTCACTAGTGCGTAAATATATATAAAACACAGGGGGAAAAAACACATTTTTAACTGCACTGGGCCTTTAAAGGATTATTCTGTCATATGTGTAAAGGGGGCGTTAAAACAAAAGACCTGAGCCTTGTAGCTTTATTATTGTTGTTATTATTCAAATTATTATTGAGCATGTATTTGTATGAACCTGGATATGATAAATATTGTGATTCCAAAGATGTTGACTACGCTATTTATTACTGCAATTTGTTGTGTTTACGTCTATTATTTCAACTAATTACAGTAACTACTGTACATATCCTGCAGTAACAACATTAATATATATAGTAATTTACAGTAACTACTGAACATATTCTACAGTAACAACATGAATATATATTGTAACTTACAGTAACTACTGAACATATTCTACAGTAACAACATGAATATATATAGTAATTTACAGTAACTACTGAACACATTCTACAGTAACAACATGAATATATATAGTAATTTACAGTAACTACTGTACATATTCTACAGTAACAACATGAATATAAATATAGTAATTTACAGTAACTGCTGTACATATTCTACAGTAACAACATGAATATATATATAGTAATTTGCAGTAACTGCTGTACATATTCTACAGTAACAACATGAATATATATATAGTAATTTACAGTAACTGCTGTACATATTCTACAGTAACAACATGAATATATATATAGTAATTTACAGTAACTACTGTACATATTCTACAGTAACAACATGAATATATATATAGTAATTTACAGTAACTACTGTACATATTCTACAGTAACAACATGAATATATATATAGTAATTTACAGTAACTGCTGTACATATTCTACAGTAACAACATGAATATATATATAGTAATTTACAGTAACTGCTGTACATATTCTACAGTACCAACATGAATATATATATAGTAATTTACAGTAACTGCTGTACATATTCTACAGTAACAACATGAATATATATATATAGTAATTTACAGTAACTGCTGTACATATTCTACAGTAACAACATTAATATATATATAGTAATTTACAGTAACTGCTGTACATATTCTACAGTAACAACATGAATATATATATAGTAATTTACAGTAACTGCTGTACATATTCTACAGTAACAACATGAATATATTTATATAGTAATTTACAGTAACTGCTGTACATATTCTACAGTAACAACATGAATATATATATAGTAATTTACAGTAACTGCTGTACATATTCTACAGTAACAACATGAATATATATAAAGTAATTTACAGTAACTGCTGTACATATTCTACAGTAACAACATGAATATATATATAGTAATTTACAGTAACTGCTGTACATATTCTACAGTAACAACATGAATATATATATAGTAATTTACAGTAACTGCTGTACATATTCTACAGTAACAACATGAATATATATATAGTAATTTACAGTAACTGCTGTACATATTCTACAGTAACAACATGAATATATATATAGTAATTTACAGTAACTGCTGTACATATTCTACAGTCATCAAGGCTTCTTGAAGTGCATGGCTTGTATACATTAGATCAGTGGTCTTCCACTGGTTTTGCTTCTGGACCCAAATTGAAACGGGTTGTCTCAGTCGCGACCGAATAACCACACCGTGAATATGGTTTGAGACACCAAAATCAACCAAATCCACTACAGCTATATTGAAAATACTGTGATTTGAAGATGTTTTTTTTTTTTTTTCAAAGATTACATTTTTTTTTTTAAGTGTTTCATTATCATCTTTACAGTTCAGACTGGAGTATTTATAAACATACACTTTTTCATGATCCTTTGAGCTGGATAGGAACACTGTGCTCAGAGGATTTTATACAGCGTGAGAGAGTAATTTACAGTAACTACATATTCTACAGTAGCAACATGAATATATATAGTAATTTACAGTAACTTCATATTCTACAGTAACAACATGCATACATATAGTAATTTACAGTAACTACATATTCTACAGTAACAACATGAATATATAGTAATTTACAGTAACTACATATTCTACAGTAACAACATGCATACATATAGTAATTTACAGTAACTACATATTCTACAGTTACAACATGAATATATATATAGTAATTTACAGTAAATACATATTCTACAATACCGACTTTAATATATTCAAGCATCTTTTATGCATGTCTTGTATGCAAATATGAAATGTGACAGGCCATGCCTGCAGGGGATGTGTATTATAATGTCTGTTATAATGTGAGAGACCGTGTATGTAATGTATGTAATGTACTGTACTTCATGTAATGTACTGTACTTCATGTAATGTACTGTACTTCATGTAATGTACTGTATGTAATGTAATGTATGTTATGTACTTTATGTAATGTAATTAATGGAATGTATGTAATGTAATGTATGTAATGTAATGTACGCAATGTAATGTAATGTATGTAATATAATGTATGTTATGTACTTTATGTAATGTATGTTATGTAATGTATATAATGTGATGTATTTTATGTGATGTATGTAATGTAATTAATGTAATGTATGTAATGTAATGTACTTCATATAATGTAATGTAATGTATGTTATGTACTTTATGTAATGTATGTAATGTACTGTATCTTGCGTTTGTAATAATGTATGTAATGTATGTTATGTGTGTAATAATGTATGTAATGTGATGTATTTTATGTAATGTATGTAATTAATGTAATGTATGTAATGTAATGTATGTAATGTAATGTATGTAATGTCATGTATTTTATGTAATTAATGTAATGTATGTAATGTAATGTATTTTATGTCATGTATTTTATGTAATGTATGTAATGTAATGTAGTTAATGTAATGTAATGCAATGTAATGTATGTTATGTAATGTATCTTATGTGTGTAATAATGTATGTAATGTAATGTATTTCATGTAATGTACTGTATGTATTGTAATGTATGTATTATAATGTATGTAATGTACTGTATGTATTGTAATGTATGTAATGTACTGTATGTATTGTAATGTATGTAATGTACTGTATGTATTGTAATGTATGTAAAGTAATGTAATGTATGTATGTAATGTATTGTATGTACAGTAATGAATGTAATGTACTGTATGTAATGTATGTAATGTAATGTAATCTAATGTATGTAATTTAATTAATATAATGTACTGTATTTAATGTAATGTAGTGTATGTAATGTAATGTACACTACCGTTCAAAAGTGTGGGGTCACTTAGAAATGTCCTGTAAAGAGAAGCTTTATTTTTAGTCCATTAAAATAACATCAAATTGATCAGAAATACAGTGTAGACATTGTTAATGTTGTAAATGACTATTGTAGCTGGAAACGGCAGATTGTTTTTGGAATATCTACATAGGCGTACAGAGGCCCATTATCAGCAACCATCATTCCTGTGTTCCAATGGCACGTTGTGTTAGCTAATTCAAGTTTATCATTTTAACAGGCTAATTGATCATTAGAAAACCCTTTTGCAATTATGTTAGCACAGCTGAAAACTGTTGTTCTGATTAAAGAAGCAATAAAACTGGCCTTCTTTAGACTAGTTGAGTATCTGAAGCATCAGCATTTGTGGGTTCGATTACAGGCTCAAAATGGCCAGAAACAAAGCCCTTTCTTCTCCAGCCTCTAGGTCACCAGGCTGCTCTTTTTGGCGCACACCTGTCACCATCGTTATGCGCACCTGCTCGTCGTCAGACTCACCTGGACTCCATCACTTCCCTGATTATCTTCCCTATTATAAGTCACTTCCTTTGGTTCCTTCCCCAGGCGTTATTGTTTCTGTTTCCTGTCTGTGCATTGTTCGTGTTTCTTGTTTTGTTCATTTGTTTATTAAATGATGCACTCCCTGAACTTGCTTCCTGACTCCCAGCGCACACGTTAAAAGTCTATACTTGTTCTGAGAAATGAAGGCTATTCCATGCGAGAAATTGCCAAGAAACTGAAGATCTCGTACAACGCTGTGTACTACTCCCTTCACAGAACAGAGAAAACTGTCTCTAACCAGAATAGAAAGAGGAGTGGGAGGCCCCAGTGCACAACTGAGCAAGAGGACAAATACATTAGAGTGTCTAGTTTGAGCAACAGACGCCTCACAAGTCCTCAACTGGCAGCTTCATTAAATAGTACCCGCAAAACACCAGTCTCAATGTCAACAGTGAAGAGGTGACTCAGGGATGCTGGCCTTCTAGGCAGAGTTGCAAAGAAAAAGTCATATCTCAGACTGGCCAATAAAAAGAAAAGATTAAGATGGGCAAAAGAACACAGACACTGGACGGAGGAACTCTGCCTGAAGGCCAGCATCCCGGAGTCGCCTCTTCACTGTTGACGTTGAGTTCCTTTGTCCGGTGTCTGTGTTATTTTAACCATCTTAATCTTTTATTATTATTGGCCTGTCTGAGATACGGCTTTTTCTTTTCAACTCTGCCTAGAAGGCCAGCATCCCTGAGTCACCTCTTCACTGTTGACATTGAGACTGGTCAAGCCAAATCAAGCCAAATTTCTGCAAAGAAACCACTACTTAAGGACACCAATAAGAAGAAGAGACTTGCTTGGTCCAAGAAACACAAGCAATGGACATTAGACCTGTGGAAATTTGTCCATTGGTCTGGAGTGTATATTGGAGATTTTTGGTTCCAACCGCTGGACACACGACACACACGCACACGCAGACACACCCGGAAACACGCTTGGCTAGAAGAGAGAGACACTCTGGATAGGGAATAGGGCTCTGGTATAAACTAGTGCACTATATAGGGAATAGGGTGCAATTTGGCATGCAGACTCAGTGTCTGACACAGATCCTCTAGATGCTATGTTCTATCCTGTATCGCCAACCTCCTGTATCACCAGCCTCCTGTGTCACCAGCCTCCTGTGTCACCAGCCTCCTGTGTCACCAGCCTCCTGTGTCACCAGCCTCCTGTGTCACCAGCCTCCTGTATTTTTATTTAACCTTTATTTAACTTGGCAAGTCAGTTAAGAACAAATTCTTATTTACAATGACAGCCTAGGAACAGTGGATTAACTGCCTTGTTCAGGGGCAGAACGACAGATTTTTACCTTGTCAGGTCAGGGATTTGATCTAGCAACCTTTAGTTTGCTAGTCCAACACTCTAACCACTAGGCTATCTGCCGCCCCTACACTCTAACCACTAGGCTATCTGCCGCCCCTACACTCTAACCACTAGGCTACCTGCCACCCCTCCACTCTAACCACTAGGCTACCTGCCGCCCCTACACTCTAACCACTAGGCTACCTGCCGCCCCTCCACTGTAACCACTAGGCTACCTGCCGCCCCTCCACTCTAACCACTAGGCTACCTGCCGCCCCTACACTCTAACCACTAGGCTACTTATCACCAGCCCCCGAGACAGATCTCACATAGTTTTCTGAATTCCCTAAAACTGACTATAAATCGAAGGACCCCATCTTTACAGCACAGTGATTCTCTCTCTCTTTCTCATAAATATGGTTTGTATTTACAATGGTGTTTGTTCTTCACTGGTTGACCTTTTCTTGTGGCAACAGGTCACAAATCTTGCTGCTGTGATGGCACACTGTGGAATTTCACCCAGTAGATATGGGAGTTTATCAAAATTGGGTTTGTTTTCAAATTCTTTGTGGATCTGTGTAATCTGAGGAAAATATATCTCTAATATGGTCATACATTTGGCAGGAGGTTAGGAAGTGCAGATCAGTTTCCACCTCATTTTGTGGGCAGTGTGCACATAGCCTGTCTTCTCTTGGGAGCCAGGTCTACATACAGTGGTCTGTCTCAATAGCAAGGCTATGCTCACTGAGTCTGTACATAGTTAAAGCTTTCCTTAAATTTGGGTCAGTCACGGTGGTCAGGTATTCTGCCACTGTGTTCTCTCTGTTTAGGGCCAAATAGCATTCTAGTTTGCTCTGTTTTTTTGTTAATTCTTTCCAATGTGTCAAGTAATTATATTTTTGTTTAATTTGGTCTAATTGTGTTGCTGTCCTGGGGCTCTGTGGGGTTTGTTTGTGTTTGTGAACAGAGCACCAGGACCAGCTTGCTTAGGGGACTCTTCTCCGGGTTCATCTCTCTGTAGGTGATGGCTTTGTTATGGAAGGTTTGGGAATCGCTTCCTTTTAGGTGGTTGTAGAATTTAACGGCTCTTTTCTGGATTTTGATAACTAGTGTGTATCGGCCTAATTCTGCTTAGCATGCATTATTTGGTGTTCTCTTTCTCTGTCTCTCTCTGTCTCTCTGTACCTCTCTCTCTCTCTCTGTCTCTCTCTCTGTCTCTCGCTCTGTCTCTCTGTCTCTGTTTGCTGTCTTTGTTCAGTGTTAATTAAATCTGTCAAGTAGATCCCTCATAGCCTGGTCCCAGATCTGTTTGTGCTGTTGAGCAATCTCCTGTGGTCATTGCTCAAACAGATCAGTCTATATCAGAGCCTTAAAGGTCTTCATCATCCTAATAGTCCTCTCAATTCTTAACAGTGCTGATCTGCAACACACAGATAGTCAGAGAACAGAGACAGCAGCAGCAGCAGCAGCATGATAGGGAAAGGTTGTTGGGATATCACTGTCTGTCACACAGAGCTGCTTCTAACCCACAGGAAAGAAAGTTGAGTGAGGAGAGAGAGGGGGGTGGAGAATGGAGGTGAGGAGGGTGGAGAAGGAAGGTGAGGAGGGTGGAGAAGGGAGGTGAGGAGGGTGGAGAAGGGAGGTGGGGAGGGTGGAGAAGGGAGGTGAGGAGGGTGGAGAAGGGAGGTGAGGAGGGTGGAGAAGGAAGGTGAGGAGGGTGGAGAAGGGAGGTGAGGAGGGTGGAGAAGGGAGGTGAGGAGGGTGGAGAAGGGAGGTGGGGAGGGTGGAGAAGGGAGGTGGGGAGGGTGGAGAAGGGAGGTGGGGAGGGTGGAGAAGGAAGGTGAGGAGGGTGGAGAAGGGAGGTGAGGAGGGTGGAGAAGGGAGGTGGGGAGGGTGGAGAAGGGAGGTGAGGAGGGTGGAGAAGGGAGGTGGGGAGGGTGGAGAAGGGAGGTGGGGAGGGTGGAGAAGGGAGGTGAGGAGGGTGGAGAAGGGAGGTGGGGAGGGTGGAGAAGGGAGGTGGGGAGGGTGGAGAAGGGAGGTGAGGAGGGTGGAGAAGGGAGGAGAGGAGGGTGGAGAAGGGAGGTGGGGAGGGTGGAGAAGGGAGGTGAGGAGGGTGGAGAAGGGAGGTGGGGAGGGTGGAGAAGGAAGGTGAGGAGGGTGGAGAAGGGAGGTGAGGAGGGTGGAGAAGGGAGGTGGGGAGGGTGGAGAAGGGAGGTGAGGAGGGTGGAGAAGGGAGGTGGGGAGGGTGGAGAAGGGAGGTGGGGAGGGTGGAGAAGGGAGGTGGGGAGGGTGGAGAAGGGAGGTGAGGAGGGTGGAGAAGGGAGGTGGGGAGGGTGGAGAAGGGAGGTGAGGAGGGTGGAGAAGGGAGGTGAGGAGGGTGGAGAAGGGAGGTGGGGAGGGTGGAGAAGGGAGGTGAGGAGGGTGGAGAAGGGAGGTGGGGAGGGTGGAGAAGGGAGGTGAGGAGGGTGGAGAAGGGAGGTGAGGAGGGTGGAGAAGGGAGGTGGGGAGGGTGGAGAAGGGAGGTGAGGAGGGTGGAGAAGGGAGGTGGGGAGGGTGGAGAAGGGAGGTGAGGAGGGTGGAGAAGGGAGGTGGGGAGAAAAGGGAATGAGAAGGGAGGTGGGAAGAGAGAAGGAGGTCTTTGTCTTCATGTCTGTTTTATAGTAGCCTTGGTGACTACCTCCTGTTATTATGAAGACTAGTATTACCTCCTGTTATTATGAAGACTAGTATTACCTCCTGTTATTATGAAGACTAGTATTACCTCCTGTTATTATGAAGACTAGTATTACCTCCTCCTGTTATTATGAAGACTAGTATTACCTCCTCCTGTTATTATGAAGACTAGTATTACCTCCTGTTATTATGAAGACTAGTATTACCTCCTCCTGTTATTGTGAAGACTAGTATTACCTCCTGTTATTATGAAGACTAGTATTACCTCCTCCTGTTATTGTGAAGACTAGTATTACCTCCTGTTATTATGAAGACTAGTATTACCTCCTGTTATTATGAAGACTAGTATTACCTCCTCCTGTTATTATGAAGACTAGTATTACCTCCTCCTGTTATTATGAAGACTATTATTACCTCCTGTTATTATGAAGACTAGTATTACCTCCTGTTATTATGAAGACTAGTATTACCTCCTGTTATTATGAAGACTAGTATTACCTCCTGTTATTATGAAGACTAGTATTACCTCCTGTTATTATGAAGACTAGTATTACCTCCTCCTGTTATTATGAAGACTAGTATTACCTCCTCCTGTTATTATGAAGACTAGTATTACCTCCTCCTGTTATTATGAAGACTAGTATTACCTCCTGTTATTATGAAGACTAGTATTACCTCCTGTTATTATGAAGACTAGTATTGCCTCCTGTTATTATGAAGACTAGTATTACCTCCTCCTGTTATGAAGACTAGTATTACCTCCTGTTATGAAGACTAGTATTACCTCCTGTTATGAAGACTAGGAAGCTAAATCCTCTTTACTCCAATGTAATACACTGGTATCCATTATAGTAAACTTTAATGAGACAACAAATTAAACAAGGAACGGGTAGCTCATTAATTAACCCATCCCTGTTTTACTTTAGCAAATGGGACCCTATTCCCTATTTAGTGCACTACTTTTGACCAAAGCCCTGTTAGATCCAGTTAAAAGTAGTGTACTGTATAGGGAATAGGGTGCCATTTGGGATGCTGCCCCAATCTTAATCCATTTAATAGAATATGACTAATGCTTGACTAACCAAGTTACCCTAGCTTGATTGAAAAATCAAACGGTCTCAGATGAAGTGCAGAAATAGTAAATATCCAAGGAATAGAATCGATAGTATTCTCTTTTGAAGATACAGTATATTTTTTATTTCAAATCATTGGCCACTTTGAAACATTGTGAAGCAATGAGACCCACCCACACATAGACGTGCACTACAGAGATCCATCTCTTGACATTCTGGAGATCCCTTCTAGCCATGCATGTTCTGTTCTGGCCAGGGCCTGACTTGACTTTCACTCCACCTTGTTCCCACCTTCTGATTACTGTAACTTAACATTGTCTTCTTATGTTCTTCTCCTTCGGTGATGGGTCATATAACGTCTGATTAGTAGGAGTTCACGAGTTATAAACATTCCTATGGTGGACATAACCCTTCATAAGGTGGTTATAACGCTTCGTAAGGTGTTCATAACTCACTGCCTCTCAAAAAAGAGACCTTTTTAAAACGAGGCTTTGCTTAGAAACGGTAGCTAGAGAACCGCTCGTATCTTGGTATGTAAACATCCATTTTTTTTCCTAATTTAAGCTTGTTGTTGATGCTGTTGTTGATGCTGTTGTTGATGCTGTTGTTGTTGTTGTTTTTGTTTACATGATGTCCTGCTGGTGCTGTGTAGATTCACTGACCACCTGTGGGAGGAGAAGAGAGTCAGGGTGGATCAGGCACAGTGACAACAAACAGATGGCTTCGAGAGACACAGTGCAGTGTATTTTATGGTTTATATTGACCGTTTATTTCGACCCGGTGTCCCATTGAGACAAAAGTCTCTTTGACAAGGGAGCCTTGCATCGTACAATTACACACAATTTACAAAATACAACAGTCCCGTCATATAAATACCTTGGCGTAGTTAAATAAATAAAAATATATATTTTAAAATGTGGATCAATGACAAGTTTTCATTTAAAACACATATAAATTAACTAACCACAGGAGGCTGGTGGCACATTAATTAGAGAGGAAGTGCTTGTGGTAATGGCTGGAGTGGAAACGGTGAAATGGTGTCAAACAGAACAAACACATGGTTTCCATGTCAATTGAAAGGCTCTAATCTATGGATTTCGCATGACTGGGAATACAGATATGCATCTGTCCATATAAAAAATCTGCCGTTTCCAGCTACAATAGTCATTTACAACATTAACAATGTCTACACTGTATTTCTGAGCAATTTGATGTTATTTTAATGGACCATTTTTTTCCCCGCATTTTTCTTTCAAAAACAAGGAGATTTCTAAGTGGCCCCAAACTTTTGAACGGTAGTGTATACGGAATAAATATCAGAGTATCAGATGCATTAGAGACCGTTACAGTTTGGCCAGGACAGGACAGTGAAAACACATCTGTAGTTTAATGTGAAGAATAGTGTGTCTTACAAGGTTGGGTTCAATCAATCCCAATCAATTCAGGAAGTAAACTAAAATTCACATTTTAATTCCAATTCCGCTAAATGTTTTTTCTAAAAGGATTTTTTTAAATTTGGAATATGTACAATTCCTGAATTGATTGAATTTAAAATACATTGAACCCAACCCTGGTGTCCTCTGTAGGTATTTTAACTGTGAGAGGAGGGTGAGGTGCTCAGAGGTGGGGTGGAGAGAACACAGTCATCAGGTCTAATACTGAGGGAGAGAACACAGTCATCAGGTCTAATACTGAGGGAGAGAACACAGTCATCAGGTCTAATACTGAGGGAGAGAACACAGTCATCAGGTCTAATACTGAGGGAGAGAACACAGTCATCAGGTCTAATACTGAGGAGAGAACACATCATCAGCTGAGGGAGAGAACACAGTCATCAGGTCTAATACTGAGGGAGAGAACACAGTCATCAGGTCTAATACTGAGGGAGAGAACACAGTCATCAGGTCTAATACTGAGGGAGAGAACACAGTCATCAGGTCTAATACTGAGGGAGAGAACACAGTCATCAGGTCTAATACTGAGGGAGAGAACACAGTCATCAGGTCTAATACTGAGGGAGAGAACACAGTCATCAGGTCTAATACTGAGGGAGAGAACACAGTCATCAGGTCTAATACTGAGGGAGAGAACACAGTCATCAGGTCTAATACTGAGGGAGAGAACACAGTCATCAGGTCTAACACTGAGGGAGAGAACACAGTCATCAGGTCTAATACTGAGGGAGAAAACACAGTCATCAGGTCTAATACTGAGGGAGAGAACACAGTCATCAGGTCTAATACTGAGGGAGGAGAACACAGTCATCAGGTCTAATACTGAGGGAGAGAACACAGTCATCAGGTCTAATACTGAGGGAGAGAACACAGTCATCAGGTCTAACACTGAGGGAGAGAACACAGTCATCAGGTCTAATACTGAGGGAGAGAACACAGTCATCAGGTCTAATACTGAGGGAGAGAACACAGTCATCAGGTCTAATACTGAGGGAGAGAACACAGTCATCAGGTCTAATACTGAGGGAGAGAACACAGTCATCAGGTCTAATACTGAGGGAGAGAACACAGTCATCAGGTCTAATACTGAGGGAGAGAACACAGTCATCAGGTCTAATACTGAGGGAGAGAACACAGTCATCAGGTCTAACACTGAGGGAGAGAACACAGTCATCAGGTCTAATACTGAGGGAGAAAACACAGTCATCAGGTCTAATACTGAGGGAGAGAACACAGTCATCAGGTCTAATACTGAGGGAGAGAACACAGTCATCAGGTCTAATACTGAGGGAGAGAACACAGTCATCAGGTCTAATACTGAGGGAGAGAACACAGTCATCAGGTCTAATACTGAGGGAGAGAACACAGTCATCAGGTCTAATACTGAGGGAGAGAACACAGTCATCAGGTCTAATACTGAGGGAGAGAACACAGTCATCAGGTCTAACACTGAGGGAGAGAACACAGTCATCAGGTCTAACACTGAGGGAGAGAACACAGTCATCAGGTCTAATACTGAGGGAGAGAACACAGTCATCAGGTCTAGTACTGAGGAGGTGAGAACACAGTCATCAGGTCTAATACTGAGGGAGAGAACACAGTCATCAGGTCTAATACTGAGGAGGTGAGAATTTGAGAAGTGTGTTAATTAAAGGTGGTTGGTCAACAGTTGAGGTTTAAGCTGCACTTACACACAGAGCACTAGCACCATCTCTCATAGAATATGTCATCTAGAACAAAATGAACATTGGTTAGCTGTAAGGCCATGAAATACTATGTCGTTATTAGCTAGGCCTGCATGATCAGATGTACCTTCCCCTGCGGACTGACTGTCAGCTGTGGGTTTCCGTGGATACGTCCCAAATGGCACCCTTTTCCATAAATAGTGCACTACTTTTCACCAGAACCATGGTAGTGGTCTATATAGGGAATAGGGTGTTACTTGGAACAAAGCCGATAATGGATGCTATGTATCTTCTGTGTGTTGACTTTACCTCTCCATCGCGGGTCTCGATGGTCTTTATCAGGACTGTCTTCTTGGAGTGGACCTCTGCTGATCGTCCGACGTCTGGGCTGGTCTCTGCGGGACGGATCGGACAGAGTTAAGACAACCTCGTACTAACAGAAACACAAAACCAACCTAACATCAACCCAGAGTTGTATATATATGATTCACTATGCCTCAGCCTAACATCAAAAGCCACAGTTGAATTACCCCCAACCAAACAATCAATAAATCAATCAATCAACCAATCAACCAATCAACCAATCAATCAATCAACCAATCAACCAATCAATCAATCAATCAATCAACCAATCAATCAATCAATCAATCAATCAATCAATTAACTTCAATCATCCTCTATTGTTATCATTGAACTGATTGTGGTCTCAGTGATGCAAATATCCGAAATGCATCAATTCATGCTGTCAGTGTTTTCAGGTACAGCTGCTCCACCTTGTGGTGAAATGTGATTCTGCTCTCATGATCCCTTACTTTAAATGACTGTACATGTCTTATAGAACTCTTTGGTGATTGGTCAGTTGTGAGGAAGTGTGTTTAAAGTGGTCACCTCTGAATCCAACAGTGGAATATAATGATGCAGCAGAGTGGGAACCAGAGTGAGAAGACTGGGAGCCAGATACAGTGATTCTGGGGTAGAAAACACCAACAGAACAGTTATTTACAGGTGAAATGACCAGTTTATGATAATCTAAATCACTAATTTACAGCCATGTCCTCACCCCTCTATCCTGCCTCGCCCCCCCCCACACACTCTCTCTCTCTCTATCAATACGATCTATCCTTCTAGCTCTTCTCACTACAGAAGCATTCAGAACATATTCCACTTACTTCTCTCCAGTCCACTTCCTAATACTGTTTATCGCCTGTTAGGCAGCAATCTTTATGCCCAGGGCCATCTGTCATTCTTCTCTATCCCTCCCCCTGTTCCTCTCCTACCCCTCCATCTTCTCTATCCCTCCCCATACTCCTCCCTGCCCTCCCTATTCTCTATCCCTCCCCCTATGCCTCCATTCCCTCCCTCTTCTCTATCACTCCCCTTCCCTCCCTCCCTCTCCTCTATCCCTCACCTTCCCTCCCTCCGTCTTCTCTATCCCTCTCCCTACTCATCCCTCTCTCCTACCTGCTCTCCTCTCCCTCCAGTAGTTTCCTGTAGGTGGCGATCTCTATATCCAGGGCCATCTTGACATTGAGGAGGTCCTGGTACTCTCTGAGGTGACGAGCCATCTCATCTTTCATCTTGGCGATCTCAGCCTCCAGACGGGTGACGGAGTCCTGGTAACCTCCAGCCTCGTTTCCCAGACGATCCTCCATCTCCCTCATCTGCCTCAGCAGAGACTCGTTCTGTAGGGGAGAGAGAGAGAGAGAGAGAGAGGGATGATTACATAAACAGGTAAAGTAGTGAACAGGTACCATAGTTAGATTGAGAGGGGAGCCTGTGGAAAGGTGGTTGAAGTGATGATAGGTTAGGGAATTGTCCTGAAGTCTGTACTACTCCCCACCCATTTAAAAGGAAAAGCATTGGATTGGTGTAAAACATGGCTAGAGGGAGTTTCTAACATATTTCTTACACCAATCCATTCCTGTCAAATCCATGAAGGGAAGGAAACAAGAGTACACTTGGTACAGCAGGATATAGAGTAGGGTGTAGTAGTATAGAGTAGGGTGTAGTAATATAGAGTAGAATGTAGTAATATAGAGTAGAATGTAGTAATATAGAATATGATGTAGTAATATAGAGTAGAATGTAGTAATATAGAGTAGGGTGTAGTAATATAGAGCAGGGTGTAGTAATATAGAGTAGGGTGTAGTAATATAGAGTAGGGTGTAGTAATATAGAGTAGAATGTAGTAATATAGAGTAGAATGTAGTAATATAGAATATGATGTAGTAATATAGAGTAGAATGTAGTAATATAGAGTAGGGTGTAGTAATATAGAGCAGGGTGTAGTAATATAGAGTAGGGTGTAGTAATATAGAGTAGGGTGTAGTAATATAGAGTAGGATGTAGTAATATAGAGCAGGGTGTAGTAATATAGAGTAGAATGTAGTAATATAGAGTAGAATGTAGTAATATAGAATATGATGTAGTAATATAGAGTAGAATGTAGTAATATAGAGTAGGGTGTAGTAATATAGAGCAGGGTGTAGTAATATAGAGTAGGGTGTAGTAATATAGAGTAGGGTGTAGTAATATAGAGTAGGATGTAGTAATATAGAGCAGGGTGTAGTAATATAGAGTAGAATGTAGTAATATAGAGTAGGATGTAGTAATATAGAGTAGGGTGTAGTAATATAGAGCAGGGTGTAGTAATATAGGGTAGAATGTAGTAATATAGAGTAGGATGTAGTAATATAGAGTAGGGTGTAGTAATATAGAGCAGGGTGTAGTAATATAGAGTAGAATGTAGTAATATAGAGTAGGATGTAGTAATATAGAGTAGGGTGCAGTAATATATAGTAGGGTGCAGTAATATATAGTAGGGTGTAGTAATATAGAGTAGGATGCAGAAACAGAGTACTTACGGTTCCCTTGAGAGAGTCGATCTCACAGGTGTAGGACTGGATCTGATGCCTGAACTCCATGCTCTCCTGTTTGGCCTGTCTCAGAGCATCGTTGTTCTTGTTCACAGCCTGGTTCAGGTCTGACACCTGGAGAGGAGGTGAAGACATGAGTTAAAATAGATGCTACTGTCACTGTGTAGTGGTGCCGATGTAGTTATCTTAGCTACTGTCACAGTCCACATATCATATCCAGTTTTAACTTATCTAACACAGTCCACATATCATATCCAGTTTTAACTTAGCTAACACTGCTTTACTTCAAGTACTGGCAGTCACATGTTCTTTGCCAGGGTTGGGGACTTGGGGTCGATTTCATTTCATTTCAATGCAGTCAATTTAATTCCAATTCCAATTTAATTACTTAACTTAAACGGAATAGGCTCCAATCCTGTTCTGTACTGTCCTAAGCCAATTCTCTCAACCATCCCGAGCCTCTCTAACTATGACCCCACTGTCAATGCCCACCCATATTTCTAGTGTTTACCTTGGACTTGTACCAGTCCTGAGTACTGTACCATATGATATAATCAAATCAATTGTATTTATATAGCCGTTCTTAAATCAGCTGATATCTCAAAGTGCTGTACAGAAACCCAGCCTAAAACCCCAAACAGCAAGCAATGGAGGTGTAGAAGCACGGTGGCTAGGAAAAACTCCTTACTGTATAATACTACGGTGTATTATAAATGGTGTTTACCTTGGACTTGTACCAGTCCTCTGCCTCTGAGATGTTCTTGGCTGCGATGCCTTCGTACTGCATACGGATGTCCCTGAGGGCAGCAGTCAGGTCTGGTTTGGACATGTCCATCTGGACCTGCACCGAGGTCTCCTGCATCTGGCTCGTCAGCTCATGGATCTCCTGCAGGGGGTCAGAGAATAGAGTTCAGGGGTCAGAGGATAGAGTTCAGGGTTCAGAGGATAGAGGTCAGGGGTCAGAGGATAGAGGTCAGGGTTCAGAGGTCAGGGGTCAGAGTATAGAGGTCAGGGGTCAGAGGATAGAGGTCAGGGTTCAGAGGTCAGGGGTACATACAGGATTTAATTTAGATGATCAGCCTTTAGCATTAACATATATATTTTTTCTTCCACTCTCCTGATTCATTGACTTTACATCCGGCCCAGAGTTACACTGACTATACGGCTCACCAGGAAAAACCATGGCTCCTACAATACAGGTCCACTGGTCTCTCTCTATCTCTGTCCTACATAGACAGGACCACTGGTCTCTCTCTATCTCTGTCCTATATAGACAGGACCCCTGGTCTCTCTCTATCTCTGTCCTACAATACAGGACCACTGGTCTCTCTCTATCTCCTACATAGACAGGACCACTGGTCTCTCTCTATCTCTGTCCTACATAGACAGGACCACTGGTCTCGCTCTATCTCCTACATAGACAGGATCACTGGTCTCTCTCTATCTCTATCCTACATAGACAGGACCACTGGTCTCTCTCTATCTCCTACATAGACAGGACCACTGGTCTCTATCTCTGTCTCTCTCTCTGTCTCTCTCTCTCTGTCTCTCTCTCTGTCTCTCTCTCTGTCTCTGTCTCTCTGTCTGTCTCTGTCTCTGTCTCTCACTCTCGGTTTAATTTTAGCTGTGCATGTGTTGAACAATATTACAGAGGGCACTCCATGTCACGAACCAGCTGACACATGCCAGCATTTCTCTGAAGTCAAATGTCAGGGGGAAGGAGAGAGAGCATGAAAGGACTTCTGGCTTTAGAAGCTAGAAAAGTCCCTCTCCCCATCCACTGTATGCAGAGTAGCTGTATGGTTGGTAGTAGATGTGGTGTGTATAGTTGTTTGTGTGGTGTGTAGTTGGTTGTGTGGTGTGTATAGTTGGTTGTGTGGTGTGTATAGTTGGTTGTGTGGTGTGTGTGTAGTTGGTTGTGTGGTGTGTGTAGTTGGTTGTGTGGTGTGTATAGTTGGTTGTGTGGTGTGTGTAGTTGGTTGTGTGGTGTGTGTGTAGTTGGTTGTGTGGTGTGTATAGTTAGTTGTGTGGTGTGTATAGTTGGTTGTGTGGTGTGTATAGTTGGTTGTGTGGTGTGTATAGTTGGTTGTGTGGTGTGTGTGTAGTTGGTTGTGTGGTGTGTGTGTAGTTGGTTGTGTGGTGTGTATAGTTGGTTGTGTGGTGTGTAGTTGGTTGTGTGGTGTGTGTATAGTTGGTTGTGTGGTGTGTGTAGTTGGTTGTGTGGTGTGTATAGTTGGTTGTGTGGTGTGTATAGTTGGTTGTGTGGTGTGTAGTTGGTTGTGTGGTGTGTATAGTTGGTTGTGTGGTGTGTATAGTTGGTTGTGTGGTGTGTATAGTCAGTTGTGTGGTGTGTAGTTGGTTGTGTGGTGTGTGTATAGTTGGTTGTGTGGTGTGTATAGTTGGTTGTGTGGTGTGTATAGTCAGTTGTGTGGTGTGTAGTTGGTTGTGTGGTGTGTGTAGTTGGTTGTGTGGTGTGTATAGTTGGTTGTGTGGTGTGTGTAGTTGGTTGTGTGGTGTGTAGTTGGTTGTGTGGTGTGTAGTTGGTTGTGTGGTGTGTATAGTTGGTTGTGTGGTGTGTATAGTCAGTTGTGTGGTGTGTAGTTGGTTGTGTGGTGTGTGTAGTTGGTTGTGTGGTGTGTAGTTGGTTGTGTGGTGTGTATAGTTGGTTGTGTGGTGTGTATAGTTGGTTGTGTGGTGTGTGTATAGTTGGTTGTGTGGTGTGTGTGTAGTTGGTTGTGTGGTGTGTGTGTAGTTGGTTGTGTGGTGTGTATAGTTGGTTGTGTGGTGTGTAGTTGGTTGTGTGGTGTGTATAGTTGGTTGTGTGGTGTGTATAGTCAGTTGTGTGGTGTGTAGTTGGTTGTGTGGTGTGTGTAGTTGGTTGTGTGGTGTGTAGTTGGTTGTGTGTGTGTGTATAGTTGGTTGTGTGGTGTGTAGTTGGTTGTGTGGTGTGTATAGTTGGTTGTGGTGTGTGTATAGTTGGTTGTGTGGTGTGTGTATAGTTGGTTGTGTGGTGTGTGTGTGTTGGTGTGTGGTGTGTATAGTTGGTTGTGTGGTGTGTATGTGTGGTGTGTATAGTTGGTTGTGTGGTGTGTGTATAGTTGGTTGTGTGGTGTGTGTGTGTAGTTGGTGGTGTGGTGTGTATAGTTGGTTGTGTGGTGTGTATAGTTGGTTGTGTGGTGTGTGTGTAGTTGGTTGTGTGGTGTGTATAGTTGGTTGTGTGGTGTGTAGTTGGTTGTGTGGTGTGTGTAGTTGGTTGTGTGGTGTGTGTAGTTGGTTGTGTGGTGTGGTGTATAGTTGGTGTGTGGTAGTGGTGTGTGGTGTGTAGTAGTTGTGTGTGTTAGTGGTTGTGTGGTGTGTATAGTTGTTTGTGTGGTGTGTATAGTCAGTTGTGTGGTGTGTAGTTGGTTGTGTGGTGTGTAGTTGGTTGGGTGGTGTGTATAGTTGGTTGTGTGGTGTGTAGTCAGTTGTGTGGTGTGTAGTTGGTTGTGTGGTGTGTAGTTGTTGTGTGGTGTGTATAGTTAGTTGTGTGGTGTGTGTAGTTGGTTGTGTGGTGTGTGTAGTTGGTTGTGTGGTGTGTGTATAGTTGGTTGTGTGGTGTGTATAGTTGTTTGTGTGGTGTGTATAGTCAGTTGTGTGGTGTGTAGTTGGTTGTGTGGTGTGTAGTTGGTTGTGTGGTGTGTATAGTTGGTTGTGTGGTGTGTAGTTGGTTGTGTGGTGTGTATAGTTGGTTTTGTGGTGTGTAGTTGGTTGTGTGGTGTGTATAGTTGGTTGTGTGGTGTATAGTTGGTTGTGTGGTGTGTGTAGTTGGTTGTGTGGTGTGTAGTTGGTTGTGTGGTGTGTATAGTTGGTTGTGTGGTGTGTAGTGTTTGTGTGGTGTGTGTAGTGTTGTGTGTGGTGTGTGTAGTTGGTTGTGTGGTGTGTGTAGTTGGTTGTGTGGTGTGTGTAGTTGGTTGTGTGGTGTGTATAGTTGGTTGTGTGGTGTGTAGTTGTTTGTGTGGTGTGTGTGTAGTTGGTTGTGTGGTGTGTGTAGTTGGTTGTGTGGTGTGTGTGTAGTTGGTTGTGTGGTGTGTATAGTTGGTTGTGTGGTGTGTATAGTTGGTTGTGTGGTGTGTAGTTGTTTGTGTGGTGTGTGTGTAGTTGGTTGTGTGGTGTGTATAGTTGGTTGTGTGGTGTGTGTATAGTTGGTTGTGTGGTGTGTGTATAGTTGGTTGTGTGGTGTGTGTATAGTTGGTTGTGTGGTGTGTGTAGTTGGTTGTGTGGTGTGTGTAGTTGGTTGTGTGGTGTGTGTAGTGGTGTGTGTGTGGTGTGTGTGTAGTTGGTTGTGTGGTGTGTGTGTAGTTGGTTGTGTGGTGTGTGTAGTTGGTTGTGTGGTGTGTATAGTTGGTTGTGTGGTGTGTGTGTAGTTGGTTGTGTGGTGTGTATAGTTGGTTGTGTGGTGTGTGTAGTTGGTTGTGTGGTGTGTATAGTTGGTTGTGTGGTGTGTAGTTGGTTGTGTGGTGTGTGTAGTTGGTTGTGTGGTGTGTATAGTTGGTTGTGTGGTGTGTATAGTTGGTTGTGTGGTGTGTGTAGTTGGTTGTGTGGTGTGTGTGTAGTTGTGTTGTGTGGTGTGTATAGTTGGTTGTGTGGTGTGTGTAGTTGGTTGTGTGGTGTGTGTGTAGTTGGTTGTGTGGTGTGTATAGTTGGTTGTGTGGTGTGTATAGTTGGTTGTGTGGTGTGTGTAGTTGGTTGTGTGGTGTGTGTAGTTGGTTGTGTGGTGTGTGTGTATAGTTGGTTGTGTGGTGTGTATAGTTGGTTGTGTGGTGTGTGTAGTTGGTTGTGTGGTGTGTGTATAGTTAGTTGTGTGGTGTGTAGTTGGTTGTGTGGTGTGTGTGTAGTTGGTTGTGTGGTGTGTGTGTATAGTTGGTTGTGTGGTGTGTGTATAGTTGGTTGTGTGGTGTGTGTATAGTTGGTTGTGTGGTGTGTATAGTTGGTTGTGTGGTGTGTATAGTTGGTTGTGTGGTGTGTGTGTAGTTGGTTGTGTGGTGTGTGTAGTTGGTTGTGTGGTGTGTGTAGTTGGTTGTGTGGTGTGTATAGTTGGTTGTGTGGTGTGTATAGTTGGTTGTGTGGTGTGTGTATAGTTGGTTGTGTGGTGTGTGTAGTTGGTTGTGTGGTGTGTAGTTGGTTGTGTGGTGTGTAGTTGGTTATGTGGTGTGTATAGTTGGCTGTGTGGTGTGTATAGTTGTTTGTGTGGTGTGTGTATAGTTGTGTTGTGTGGTGTGTATAGTCAGTTGTCTGGTGTGTAGTTGGTTGTGTGGTGTGTATAGTTGTTTGTGTGGTGTGTGTATAGTTGTGTTGTGTGGTGTGTAGTTGGTTGTGTGGTGTGTGTAGTTGGTTGTGTGGTGTGTATAGTTGGTTGTGTGGTGTGTAGTTGGTTGTGTGGTGTGTAGTTGGTTGTGTGGTGTGTAGTTGGTTGTGTGGTGTGTAGTTAGTTGGTTGTGTGGTGTGTAGTTAGTTGGTTGTGTGGTGTGTGTAGTTGGTTGTGTGGTGTGTATAGTTGGTTGTGTGGTGTGTGTAGTTGGTTGTGTGGTGTGTATAGTTGGTTGTGTGGTGTGTATAGTTGGTTGTGTGGTGTGTGTGTAGTTGTTTGTGTGGTGTGTGTGTAGTTGTTTGTGTGGTGTGTGTGTAGTTGGTTGTGTGGTGTGTGTAGTTGGTTGTGTGGTGTGTGTGTAGTTGGTTGTGTGGTGTGTATAGTTGGTTGTGTAGTGTGTAGTTGGTTGTGTGGTGTGTGTGTAGTTGGTTGTGTGGTGTGTGTTGGTGTGTAGTTAGTTGTGTGGTGTGTGGTAGTTGGTCTGTTTGGTGTGTATAGTCCAGTTGTGTGGGTGTCGTTTGGCTTGTGTTTGGTGTTGTAGTTGGTTGTGGTGGTGTGTGTAGTTTTTGTTGGTGTGGTTGTGTAAGTGGTTTGTGTCGGGGTGTCATGTTGGTTGTGTGTGTGTAGATGGTTGTGTGGTGTGTAGTTGGTTTTTGTGGGTGGTGTAGTGGTTGTTGGTCTGTGTGTAGTTGGTTGTGTGGTGTGTATAGTTGGTTGTGTGGTGTGTGTGTGTAGTTGGGTTGTGTGGTGTGTGTGTAGTTGGTTGTGTGGTGTGTGTAGTTGGTTGTGTGGGTAGGTGTGTGTATAGTTGGTTGTGTGGTGTGTAGTTGGTTGTGTGGTATGTGTGTAGTTGGTTGTGTGGTGTGTGTGTGTAGTTGGTTGTGTGGTGTGTGTGTAGTTGGTTGTGTGGTGTGTATAGTTGGTTGTGTGGTGTGTGTAGTTGTTTGTGTGGTGTGTGTATAGTTGGTTGTGTGGTGTGTGTATAGTTGGTTGTGTGGTGTGTGTAGTTGGTTGTGTGGTGTGTGTATAGTTGGTTGTGTGGTGTGTGTAGTTGGTTGTGTGGTGTGTATAGTTGGTTGTGTGGTGTGTGTATAGTTGGTTGTGTGGTGTGTATAGTTGGTTGTGTGGTGTATAGTTGGTTGTGTGGTGTGTATAGTTGGTTGTGTGGTGTATAGTTGGTTGTGTGGTGTGTGTATAGTTGGTTGTGTGGTGTGTATAGTTGGTTGTGTGGTGTATAGTTGGTTGTGTGGTGTGTATAGTTGGTTGTGTGGTGTGTGTAGTTGGTTGTGTGGTGTGTATAGTTGGTTGTGTGGTGTGTGTATAGTTGGTTGTGTGGTGTGTATAGTTGGTTGTGTGGTATATAGTTGGTTGTGTGGTGTATAGTTGGTTGTGTGGTGTGTGTATAGTTGGTTGTGTGGTGTGTGTAGTTGGTTGTGTGGTGTGTATAGTTGGTGTGGTGGTGTATAGTTGGTTGTGTGGTGTGTGTATAGTTGGTTGTGTGGTGTGTGTAGTTGGTTGTGTGGTGTGTATAGTTGGCTGTGTGGTGTGTGTAGTTGGTTGTGTTGTGTGGTGTGTGTAGTTGGTTGTGTGGTGTGTATAGTTGGTTGTGTGGTGTGTGTATAGTTGGCTGTGTGGTGTGTGTAGTTGGTTGTGTGGTGTGTATAGTTGGCTGTGTGGTGTGTGTAGTTGGTTGTGTGGTGTGTGTATAGTTGGCTGTGTGGTGTGTGTAGTTGGTTGTGTGGTGTGTATAGTTGGCTGTGTGGTGTGTGTAGTTGGTTGTGTTGTGTGGTGTGTGTAGTTGGTTGTGTGGTGTGTAGTTGGTTGTGTTGTGTGGTGTGTGTAGTTGGTTGTGTGGTGTGTGTAGTTGGTTGTGTGGTGTGTATAGTTGGTTGTGTGGTGTGTATAGTTGGTTGTGTGGTGTGTGTATAGTTGGTTGTGTGGTGTGTAGTTGGTTGTGTGGTGTAGTATTTACATTATATTTCCCACCATAAAATGTCAATCAGAAGGAACAGCTGCAGGTTTGGTGTATTGAAGGGTTGGACGTGATAAAGGCTGATGGTAAAGAACACATGGGAACTGACATCGACTGACGTACAGACAATGGTACCGTTTTCTGCAGCGTAAATAAGCCTTGTCCAATCCAGAAAGGCTCCTGCCCTATGGACCAATCTCCTGTTTCTGCTGCATACTGGATATGTTCTAGACACAATGACCTTCTAGTTTGGTTCCAGCAACTATGGTAGATTAGTAAACAGGCCAGCCCGGTTCAGCTTGGCCCGGCCCGGTTCAGCTTGGCTCGGCCCGGCTCAGCTTGTCCCGGCCCGGCTCAGCTCGGCTCAGTAGCGTTATAAGGGTATAAGTAAGTAGCCTTATCTGAGCCAGAATTACCCATAGGGCTGCAGTCTTATCGCCTGTTTCTGTAGCATGAGGCTTGTTGTACAAGTACAACCCCCTGAACAAGATGCTATTCTATTGCGGGGTGAAAAAGGGGTTAAAAAGGGGGTCTGGGACACTACTGACCTCCTCGTGAATCTTCTTAAGGAAGGTGATCTCCTCCTGCAGGCTCTCAATGCGTCTCTCCAGGTCCAGCCTGGCCAGCGTGGCAGAGTCCACATCCTAGAGAAACAGAACAAGAAAAGTGGATATGGTAGAGGATGTTTTAATGTCGACATTTCACATTAAGGCCTTTCCCAAGACGAGAGTTGACATAACACACTGACACATAGACAGAGAGAGAAACAGAGAAAGATGGACGGACAGACAGACAGACAGACAGACAGACAGACAGACAGACAGACAGACAGACAGACAGACAGACAGACAGACAGACAGACAGACAGACAGACAGACAGACAGACAGACAGACAGACAGAGACAGATAGACAGAGAGAGAGAGAGACAGACAGAGAGAGAGAGACAGACAGAGAAAGAGACAGACAGACAGAGACAGACAGACAAAGAGAGAGAGAGAGACAGACAGACAGACAGACAGACAGACAGACAGACAGACAGAGACAGAGAGAGACAGACAGACAGACAGACAGACAGACAGACAGACAGACAGACAGACAGACAGACAGAGAGGGAGACAGACAGAGAGAGAGAGAGAGACAGACAGACAGACAGACAGACAGACAGACAGACAGACAGACAGACAGACAGACAGACAGACAGACAGACAGACAGACAGACAGACAGACAGACAGACAGACAGAAAGACAGAGAGAGAGAGAGAGAGAGAGAGACTCAGAAGTTACTCTAGGGAACGATAGCAGCTTCGGTCTATGTTGGTGTCACACGCTGCACTGTTATCATTGATCTAACCTGACAGCATGTACTTCATTGATCATTTGGGAAGAGAGACAGTTCTGAAGGCAGACAGAGAAAGAGAGAAGGAGAGGGAGAGTGTGACTCACAGCTCTGAAGGCAGACAGGTTGTTCTCTGCATCTTCCTTCTGGTGGATCTCCTCCTGCAGTCTGGAGGGAGGGAGGGAGGGAGGGAGGGAGGGAGGGAGGGAGGGAGGGGGAGAGAGAGGGAGGGAGGGAGAGAGAGAGGGAGGGAGGGAGAGAGATTAAAGAAAAGGCTCAGTTGGAGTTTAAACAGATTCAGAGACAACCTTTTCCTCCCTATCTGAGCCTGTAGGTAGGTGTTGTGATTTTTGATTTGATATTTATTAGGATCCCCATTAGCCCGACAGCTAGTCTTACTGGGCTCGGACACATAACAAAAAAACACATTACAGACAAAATACTTTACAGTTTACATACATTTAAAAACATTAACACATTGTGTGTGTGTGTGTGTGTGTGTGTGTGTGTGTGTGTGTGTGTGTGTGTGTGTGTGTGTGTGTGTGTGTGTGTGTGTGTGTGTGTGTGTGTGTGTGTGTGTGTTGGTGGGTGGGTGGGCGTGCGCATGTGTGTGTGCATCTATCAATTCTACATACACGTCAGCACATACACACAACAAGTAGGTCACATGGAGGAGAGGCGCTGTGCCTTGAGGTGTTTTTCTAAACCAGGTTCGCTGTTCACTTGCGTTATATGAGATGAAAGGGAGTTCCATTCACTCATAGCTCTATATAATACTCTACGTTTCCTTGAATTAGTTCTGGACCTGGGGACTGTGAAAAGACCCCTGGTGGCATGTCTGGTGGGGTAAGTGTGTGTGTCAGAGCTGTGTGTAAGTTGACTATGCAAACAATTTGGAACAGTAGACTTTACACAGTTTAACTAAATGGTGTGCTGTTATCACTTCCCTGTGGCTCAGTTGGTAGAGCATGGTGTGTGCAATGCCAGGGTTGTGGGTTCGATTCCCACAGGGGGGCAGTACAAAAAAAAAAAATGTATGAAATCTATGCATTCGCTACTGTGAGTCGCTCTGGATAAGAGCGTCTGCTAAATGGTTAAAAATATAATCACTTTATCTTTAAAGCACAGTCTCTCTCTGTGCCTAGAGGAATTTCCTCCAGAGACACACATTCCTTGTACAGTGGACCCCTTCAGCTGTTCTAAGGCAGGTCAAGGGTCAAACAGAAAGGCAGTGAGCTACAGAGATGGCTGTAACCCTTACAAAAGCATTTGATATCCTTTTTGTGTCCTGGTTGCTTCCTGATTGGCTAAACATAGCTGACTGACACTGTGTCAGTACTGTTGATGCAGACTCCTATACTGTGTCAGTACTGTTGATACAGACACTCTGGATCAAAGTGTCTGATAAATGGCAGTTATTGTTGCTATATTATCTAGCGTGGCGTGCAGTATATAATGGTTGGCAGGCCAGGCACGTCAGGAATCTGCATTTAGATCACAGAGGAGGCGAAGAATGGCCACCACGCTGTCTATGTGTCTCATGTTGCCGTCTGCGATAAACACTTTTACAGAGCAGACAGAGAGAGGGGAGCAGACAGACTGAGGGGAGCAGACAGACTGAGGGGGGCATGTAGAGCAGACAGACAAGGGGGAGCAGACAGACAGAGAGGACCAGACAGACAGAGGGGAGCAGACAGACAGAGGGGTGCAGACAGACTGAGGGGATAATGTAGAGCAGACAGACAGAAGGGAGCAGACAGACAGAGGCGACTATGTAGAGCAGACAGACAGAGGGGAGCATGTGAAGTAGACAGACTGAGGGGAGCAGACAGACAGAGGGGAGCAGGTAGACAGAGGGGAGCATGTAGAGCAGACAGACAGAGGGGAGCAGACAGACTGAGGGGAGCAGACAGACAGTGGGGAGCATGTAGAGCAGACAGACAGAGGGGAGCAGACAGTGGGGAGCATGTAGAGCAGACAGACAGAGGGGAGCAGACAGACTGAGGGGAGCAGACAGACTGAGGGGAGCAGACAGACAGAGGGGAGCATGTAGAGCAGACAGACAGAGGGGAGCAGACAGACTGAGGGGAGCAGACAGACAGTGGGGAGCATGTAGAGCAGACAGACAGAGGGGAGCAGACAGACTGAGGGGAGCAGACAGACTGAGGGGAGCAGACAGACAGAGGGGAGCATGTAGAGCAGACAGACAGGGGGGAGCAGACAGACAGAGGGGAGCAGACAGACAGAGGGGAGCAGGTAGAGCAGACAGACAGAGGGGAGCATGTAGAGCAGACAGACAGAGGGGAGCAGACAGACAGAGGGGAGCAGGTAGAGCAGACAGACTGAGGGAAGCAGGTAGAGCAGACAGACAGAGGGGAGCAGACAGACAGAGGGGAGCAGACAGACTGAGGGGAGCATGTAGAGCAGACAGACTGAGGGGAGTAGGTAGAGCAGACAGACGCTGGAGACTGTTCTACTGCAGTGCAGGACATGTATGTATCAAGTGTATCAGAGTAAGAGTGTCTGATCTAGGATCAGGTCCCTCCTGTCCACATCATCTGATTCATTATGATCTAGGATCAGGTCCCTCCTGTCCACCTCATCTGATTCATTATGATCTAGGATCAGGTCCCTCCTGTCCACCTCATCTGATTCATTATGATCTAGGATCAGGTCCCTCCTGTCTGTATCATCTGATTCATTATGATCTAGGATCAGGTCCCTCCTGTCCACCTCATCTGATTCATTATGATCTAAAAGGCATAACTGATCCTAGATCAGCGCTCCTACTCTGAAACACTATGAATCCCAACCCTGAGTTGATCTAAAGGTCAGTATGACACAGCAGCTGTGTGTTCCAACCCCAGAACCTTCTCAAACGTTCACTCACCCCTTTCCACCTTCAATTTCAACAGTAGTTTGACTCTCCCTCATTCCTCCGTCTACACTGCACCCAAACCCCTCCCTCGCATGCCTTGAAGGAGCTTGACAACGTCAGCTGTTTACAGCTGGAGAGAAAATCCCATAAAGAAAAAAACCCAGAGACGATTTCACACCGTTGATCCTGTACCTCGAAATAGAAACGTCTATTTTAACAACACTACAATAACAAAAAAAAAACATGCCACCACTAAATGTTCTTATTTCTATTTCTCCTGTGTTTTTGTTCTACTTTATTTATTTCTACTATTACTGATATTGATTAACGCATCGTTGGGAAAGAGCAAGAAAAGACATTTCACTGTAGCAGTGCACGTGACAATAAAAAAACACTGTTGAATGCTTCCACAGTTTATGGTTATAGACTCTCATGAGGCCTTGCACGCCACAGAGTAAGACACAGCATCCAATAGGCCTGCTGATACCGGGTTATATTTAGGAGAAGTACAGTAGGCACTCAGGGTAAATAGGGATGGATAAGAATTGTGGTCTAATATGGGAATGGTATTCTGCGACAGCTGATTCTTGAGGGCTCTGAGCAAGTGGTGGACAATGAGGAGCTGTTTGCCTGTCTATCTCTCTGTCTATCTCGGTCTGTATTTCTCTGTCTGTATTTCTCTGTCTGTCTGTCTGTCTGTCTGTCTGTCTGTCTGTCTGTCTGTCTGTCTGTCTGTCTGTCTGTCTGTCTGTCTGTCTGTCTGTCTGTCTGTCTGTCTGTCTGTCTGTCTGTCTGTCTGTCTGTCTGCATGTCTGTCTGTCTATCTGCATGTCTAGGTGTCTCAGTCTGTCTGTCTGCATGTCTCTGTCTGTCTGTCTGTCTGTCTGTCTGTCTGTCTGTCTGTCTGTCTGTCTGTCTGTCTGTCTGTCTGTCTGTCTGTCTGTCTGTCTGCCTGCCTGCCTGCCTGCCTGTCTGTCTGTCTGTCTGTCTGTCTGTCTGCATGTATGTCTGTCTATCTGCATGTCTAGGTGTCTCAGTCTGTCTGTCTGCATGTCTCTGTTTGTCTGCATGTTTCTGTCTGTCTGTCTGTCTGTCTGCCTGCCTGCCTGCCTGCCTGCCTGCCTGCCTGCCTGTCTGTCTGTCTGTCTGTCTGTCTGTCTGTCTGTCTGTCTGTCTGTCTGTCTGTCTGCCTGCCTGTCTGCCTGCCTGCCTGCCTGTCTGTCTGTCTGTCTGTCTGTCTGCCTGCCTGCCTGCCTGCCTGCCTGCCTGTCTGTCTGTCTGTCTGTCTGTCTGTCTGTCTGTCTGTCTGTCTGTCTGTCTGTCTGTCTGCCTGCCTGCCTGCCTGCCTGCCTGCCTGCCTGCCTGCCTGCCTGTCTGTCTGTCTGTCTGTCTGTCTGTCTGTCTGTCTGTCTGTCTGTCTGTCTGTCTGTCTGTCTACTATGGGTCCACTTTGAGACAGTACGGGTAGTGTCTGTTTATCCATCCTGCATTCAGCTCTCATTCTTTCTGCTCTTCACAATAATGGTAATCCTCTTTGCTTTTCCCCTCACTTTTACCGTTAGCAACAGATTCAGGTTTATAATCTCATCACTTTCTCTCTGTCTTCTGACATCCTCTTTCTCAATCTCTTCTGCATTCATTCTCAAGCATTTTCTCTTGTGGGTAAATTATAAAACTATATATATATATATATATATAGCTTCAGCAATGCAGGAGAGAACTGTCACTGGGCATGACATGGCTGTTGTATTCCTACTCACTCTAAGATGGAGGATAACCAAAACACTGTATTACTCTTTCCAATTCAGCAGAAAAAAACATGACACTTATTCAGATCATATCACCATTCAGTCTTTGGCTACATTCTAAGGAGTGACTTTCACTCAACACAACAGATAACACCTGTTCCACTATGTATTGATACATCTTTGGTAGTTCCAGACTGAAAATGTACACTTATTGGAATATAAAAGCGTTGATATATATATATTGGGAACCATAATCAAACGGCCCTAATTTCTCAAGCGAATAACTTAATCAAGAACATATTACAGTAGTAATAGGTAACAGGTAGTTTCAGTGATTCTCTTAGTTTGTTTTTGTTTTTTTTAACTAACTTCTACATCATGCAGTTTGAAATAAATCTACTTCCATTGTCTTCCAACAGTGATCTTGAATGTAATAACCTCCTCTCTTCTGTTTTTAGTAACTTGTCTTTCTTCTTTCTCATGCCATTTTATTTCTTAATGAAGAGCGTATTATCCAGTGATTTTACTAACGTCTCTCTCATTGAACACTGCGTTGTTTTGGAACAGCTTGCAGGTTAGCATTTCATTGTACTGTTGACACATGTTGTATCCTGTAACACGTGACAAATAAACTTTGATTTGATTTGCTGTGTGTTTTTGACCCCTGACCTCTCACCTGAGTTTCAGTTTCTGCAGGTCATCAGCCAAGTTGTCTCTCTCCACCTCCATGCGGGCTCTGTCATTGGACATGCCTTCCACCTGACGCCTCAGCTCTCTCATCTCCTCTTCGTACATCTCGGCCACGCGGGTCGGCTCGTGACCCCTCATCCTCTCGATCTCCACCACCAGAGTAGCGTTCTGCTGCTCTAGAAAACGGACCTTCTCGATGTAGCTGGCAAACCGGTCGTTCAGGTGTTGCAACTCTGCCTTCTCATTGGTTCTGGTGTCCAGGAAGTCGCGGTTAGTGGCGTCGGCCAGGTTGAAGTCCAGCTTCTCGCCCATCCCAGCGTACGAACGCATCGCGCCGCCGGAAGAGGAACGAATGCTGCCAGAGGAGTAGCTGGGACGGGCGGAGGTTTTGGTCATCTCGTACACTCTGGAGGACATGTGGGCCGAGCCGGAGGAGCCGGAGGAGCCGCGTCCGCCGTGGGAGAACATGGAGGACATGCCTGGGGTGGATCCAACACCGGAGCCGAAGGTCCGGCGGTAGGAAGAGGCTGACTGGGCGGATTGGGAAGAGAAGGACTTGCTCATGGTGGACGTTGTCCGAGGATCTAGCTGAAAGAACTGGGTTGCTGTTGGAGGTGGATGACTGAATGAGGGGCTGTTAGGGGCTGTTGGACAGGAGATCTGCTATTTGTAGACATACAACGCCCACTCCATAACTCCAAGCCCCCTGCCTCCAACTCCCTCAATCACCCCCACTCTCTCTCTCTCTTCTCATATCTCTCTCTATCTCTCGCTCATTTCTATTCCCACTCTTTGATTCAGCTGTCATAGGCTCTGGTTTCCAGTAGCAGTGTGGAAGCTAGCCAGTGTGGGGGTGTAGGAAGTGGGTGTGGGGGTGTAGTAGTTGTTGGAAGTGGGTGTGGAAGTGGGTGTGTAGGGGTTGTTGGAAGTGGGTGTGTAGGAGTTTTTGGAAGTGGATGTGGGGGGGGGTGTTAGTCTCATGGCCTTCTTAAAAACATGAGATTACATTTACCGTAAGTTACCCTACACATCTCTATCAGAGGGACAGAAACATGCCTAGTCGACCACATATTTATTCTTACATTTTCCAACTATACTGCTGTGTTAAAGGATTGTAGTCTTTTTTAACTGGTGGAAACGTTCAGAACCCATCAAACTGTGTTTATACGTTATGTAGGAAGTATTTGTTATGTAGGAAGTATTTGTTATTTAGGAAGTATTTGTTATGTAAGAAGTATTTGTTATGTAAAAGTTATTTGTCACATAAGAGGTATGTTATGTAAGAGGTATTTGTTATCAAATCAAATGTATTTATAAAGCCCTTCTTACATCAGCTGATGTCACAAAGTGCTGTACAGAAACCCAGCCTAAAACTCCAAACAGCAAGCAATACAGTAGTAGAAGCACGGTGGCTAGGAAAAACTCCCTAGATAGGCAGGAACCTATGAAGAAACCTAGAGAGGAACCAGGCTATGAGGGCTGGCCAGTCCTCTTCTGGCTGTGCCGGGTGGAGATTATAACAGCACATGGCCAAGATGTTCAAATGTTCATAGATGACCAGCAGGGTCAAATAATAATAATCACAGTGGTTATCGAGGGTGCAACAAGTCAGCACCTCAGGAGTAAATGTCAGTTGGCTTTTCATAGCCGATCATTCAGAGTATCTCTACCGCTCCTGCTGTCTCTAGAGAGTTGAAAACAGCAGGTCTGGGACAGGTAGCACATCCGGTGAACAGGTCAGGGTTCCATAGCTGCAGGCAGAACAGTTGAAACTGGAGCAGCAGCACGGCCAGGTGGACTGGGGACAGCATGGAGTCATCAGGCCAGGTAGTCCTGAGGCATGGTCCTAGGGCTCAGGTTATGTAAGAGTTATTAAGAGGTATGTGTTATGTAAAAGGTATTTGTTATGCAAGTAGGCTTCAGTCAGATCCACACTCCATTTACATGACACTACAACATTCTATGGCAGCCATGTTAGCGTCCCATTAAAGAGCGTCCCATCAAATCTCATTAAAATATGTTCATATACACCCTCGGGAAGAATACAACGCATTTTGTGACAACACAAACTTAAGTTTTCAGACATGAATCGAGACAGGTATTTGTGAAAATTCTACAGTAATATGAGTGAGAATGCGGACGTGCATTTTGGCAATTAATAGACAATGCAGTAAATAAAACCTCAAAGAATAGGCCGCAATAACACACAACATTGTTCTGACTATTCTTTGGGTGCTGAAATCGGTCGATGTTTTGATCAAAACTTAATTTTATGTGACGGCTATCTCTCTTTTATTTGCCTATGCCCAACAACAAAAACAATGTTAGCTAGCCTGAACCAGATGAGCTAAAATCTATCACAGGGGACGGTAGATAAACCATCTCAAAACTTTTTCATGAAGTTGACAGTCAAAATTGTACCGGGAATACGATGGGGAATAGTAGTCTGCTTGGCCTCCTGCTGCAGCCCCCTCAGTCCCAAAATAGTGAATGAGGTTAACAGCTTGCCCCGCCTGCTCATTTGTATGATGCCAAATACATTTTAATTGACAACTAAGAGATATGCTAACAGTCGTTGAAGTTTGAGTAAATGAGTAACTAGTTTAGTAAGTCCCATTTTGTGGTAGCTTATCCCAATAGCTGTAGCCACCAAATTTGAAAATAAAATGTTTTGGGGGAAAAGTCTGCTTCTCACCCACTTTTTCTGGAGATAACAAGACATCCTTCCAGCCGCTAGCTAGCTAGCTAGCTCCATATCAGTTTAGGTTCTAGCTAGCTAGCTAGCTCCATATCAGTTTAGGTTCTAGCTAGCTAGCTCCATATCGGTTTAGGTTCTAGCTAGCTAGCTAGCTAGCTCCATATCAGTTTAGGTTCTAGCTAGCTAGCTCCGTATCAGTTTAGGTTCTAGCTAGCTAGCTAGCTAGCTCCATATCAGTTTAGGTTCTAGCTAGCTAGCTAGCTCCATATCAGTTTAGGTTCTAGCTAGCTAGCTCCATATCAGTTTAGGTTCTAGCTAGCGAGCTAGCTCCGTATCAGTTTAGGTTCTAGCTAGCTAGCTAGCTCCGTATCAGAGTTACGGTTAGGGTTCAACATTCTAACCCTAACCCTACGTGTTGTTTGTGTCACACTGCTTTGCTTTATCTTGACAAGGTCACAGTTGTAAATGAGAACTTGTTCTCAACTGGCCTACCTGGTTAAATAAATGTGAAATAAAAAAAATAAAAAATAAAAAAGGCTTGTATACACATTATCCCCAATGCTAATCAATAAAAATCATCTGATAAATTCGCTGCTCTGCTTTGCTTGTTTACTGCGGCTCATATAATAGGGAATTGTCGGAATTGCTGTCTTGTATTGTTACATCACATAAATGTAGAGAATATGGCCAAACTTTGATAGAGATTAGGGTAGATCAGAAGGCCCAGACTGGTGAGTCTGGGCTACTCTCTGGCCCTGAGCCCCTGATGAGCCCCAGCTCTCTCTCTCTCTCTCTCTCTCTCTCTCTCTCTCTCTCTCTCTCTCTCTCTCTCTCTCTCTCTCTCTCTCTCTCTCTCGTGACCTGATGATACACAGATACCATTTGACTACTGTCTAAATAGTTTTGATTTCCCAACTTCCTTGCGTAAGACTTGGAAGTACGGTAACGCTGACTAGTAAGTAAGAGGGTGGAGATCTGTCATTGAAAAATTATCTAAAACATTAGCATTGCTATTCAAGACGTCAGAGGCCCAATACAAGTGTGTCATTACGTTCCAACACATAAAAATACAGTTCAGCTGCTGGTGTGTGTGTGTGTGTGTGTGTGTGTGTGTGTGTGTGTGTGTGTGTGTGTGTGTGTGTGTGTGTGTGTGTGTGTGTGTGTGTGTGTGTGTGTGTGTGTGTGTGTGTGTGTGGGTGCGTATGGCTCAGCTGCTGGTGTCACAGCTATTGTTAGCCTCTCAGTCTGAACTCTTGTCACTGCATGGCCCAGGACCCTAAGAGCGGCCCTGTCAAGGAAGCAGAAAATAAACCTCCGGTCTAATCTCTTACATATTGGACTGTGGGCGATAATTGGCGGATAACACTGATATTTATAGGGGAAGCCTAATTTCCAAGTTAGAAACTGTGTAAAACTACTAAACTTGAAGCAAGGAGCACTGCAACTCTAGGCAATACTGAGATGGAGTAGAACATGTACAGGTCAAAAGACATTCCTGGTTGGTAACAGTTTCACGACTTAGCCTAGGCCTCTTTGTCCTTGATGGTAACATGTACCAGCTGTTACAATAGTCACTAGGTCTCTTTGCCCTTGATGGTAATATGTACCAGCTGTTACAATAGTCACTAGGTCTCTTTGTCCTTGATGGTAATATGTACCAGCTGTTACAATAGTCACTAGGTCTCTTTGTCCTTGATGGTAACATGTACCAGCTGTTACAATAGTCTCTAGGTCTCTTTGTCCTTGATGGTAACATGTACCAGCCGTTACAATAGTCACTAGGCCTCTTTGTCCTTGATGGTAACATGTACCAGCTGTTACAATAGTCACTAGGTCTCTTTGTCCTTGATGGTAACATGTACCAGCTGTTACAATAGTCTCTAGGTCTCTTTGTCCTTGATGGTAACATGTACCAGCTGTTACAATAGTCTCTAGGCCTCTTTGTCCTTGATGGTAACATGTACCAGCTGTTACAATAGTCACTAGGTCTCTTTGTTCCAACACTAACACACCTCACTAAGAACTGACTGGATTGGACCAGTTCCAATACTAACACACCTCACTAAGAACTGACTGGATTGGACCAGTTCCAACATTAACACACCTCACTAAGAACTGACTGGATTGGACCAGTTCCAACATTAACACACCTCACTAAGAACTGACTGGATTGGACCAGTTCCAACATTAACACACCTCACTAAGAACTGACTGGATTGGACCAGTTCCAACACTAACACACCTCACTAAGAACTCACTGGATTGGACCAGTTCCAATACTAACACACCTCACTAAGAAACCTCACTATGAACTGACTGGATTGAATATATGTTTGCTGTGTACTGACACTAATAGGGAGGAGCTTTGCAACCTGCTGTAGAAAAAATCAGGGTTAAAAAGTTGTTTGTTCCAAAAACGAAGGGGAATTCTCAGTGGGACCTGATTGTGAATCCCCTAAAATAGTGGCACAAATGTTGGCAATATTAAAACTGAAACAGTACCATCTGGTAGCTGGATTGATAAGTAACTTGTAATACATCAAAGGACAGGAAATTCCCCCCTGGAGACATGATCTCTGATCTCACCATAACAACATAAAAATACACCTTTCTAAGTCCCAAATGAGATCCTATTCCTGTAAAAAGTAGTACACTATATAGGGAATACGATGCAATTTGGGACATGATATGTCCCATTCAGAGATAAGGGGTCTTCCGTTGGCTGGCAACCCCAAGCAGAGGGACAGAAGCTGACATGTGCTCTAGATATTCTTAACCAAGTATAGCCCCGAGCCCCGTGCCCAGTCTGCCCTGCGCCACTGCCAACAGTCATATAATATCTATACTATGTCTCTGAAATATTCCCAATGCTTTCTACTTCTTTCTACAGACAGGTGAGCAATGCCATGGTTTTATTATCAGCATAAACTCTGACGAAGGCCTTGAGGCCGACACGTAAATCTTATTAAATAGCAGTGAGACTAGCCAGAGCAGTGAGACTAGCCAGAGCAGTGAGACTAGCCAGAGCAATGAGACTATCAAGAGCAGTGATACTATCAAGAGCAGTGTGACTATGAAGAGCAGTGAGACTATCAAGAGAAGTGATACTAGCCAGAGCAGTGAGACTATCAAGAGCAGTGAGACTATCAAGAGCAGTGATACTAGCCAGAGCAGTGAGACTATCAAGAGCAGTGATACTAGCCAGAGCAGTGAGACTAGCCAGAGCAGTGAGACTAGCCAGAGCAGTGATACTATCAAGAGCAGTGAGACTAGCCAGAGCAGTGAGACTAGCCAGAGCAGTGATACTATCAAGAGCAGTGATACTATCAAGAGCAGTGAGACTTGCCAGAGCAGTGAGACTAGCCAGAGCAGTGAGACTAGCCAGAGCAGTGAGACTAGCCAGAGCAGTGACACTATCAAGAGCAGTGATACTATCAAGAGCAGTGAGACTATCAAGAGCAGTGAGACTTGCCAGAGCAGTGATACTATCAAGAGCAGTGATACTATCAAGAGCAGTGATACTAGCCAGAGAAGTGAGACTATCAAGAGCAGTGATACTATCAAGAGCAGTGAGACTTGCCAGAGCAGTGAGACTAGCCAGAGCAGTGAGACTATGAAGAGCAGTGATACTATTAAGAGCAGTGATTCTATCAAGAGCAGTGATACTATCCAGAGCAGTGATACTATCAAGAGCAGTGAGACTAGCCAGAGCAGTGATTCTATCAAGAGCAGCGATACTATCAAGAGCAGTGATACCATCAAGAGCAGTGATACTATCAAGAGCAGCGATGCTAGCAAGAGCAGTGAGACTAGCCAGAGCAGTGATACTATCAAGAGCAGTGAGACTAGCCAGAGCAGTGATTCTATCAAGAGCAGCGATGCTAGCAAGAGCAGTGAGACTAGCCAGAGCAGTGAGACTATCAAGAGCAGTGATTCTATCAAGAGCAGTGAGACTATGAAGAGCAGTGATACTATCAAGAGCAGTGATACTAGCCAGAGCAGTGATACTATCAAGAGCAGTGATTCTATCAAGAGCAGTGAGACTATCAAGAGCAGTGAGACTAGCCAGAGCAGTGATACTATCAAGAGCAGTGAGACTATCAAAAGCAGTGATACTGTCAATAGCAGTGAGACTATCAAGAGCAGTGAGACTATCAAGAGTAGTGATACTAGCCAGAGCAGTGATACTATCAAGAGCAGTGAGACTATCAAGAGCAGTGATACTATCAAGAGCAGTGTGACTATGAAGAGCAGTGAGACTATCAAGAGTAGTGATACTAGCCAGAGCAGTGAGACTAGCCAGAGCAGTGAGACTATCAAGAGCAGTTAGACTATCAAGAGCAGTGATACTATCAAGAGCAGTGATACTATCAAGAGCAGTGAGACTAGCCAGAGCAGTGAGACTAGCCAGAGCAGTGATACTATCAAGAGCAGTGAGACTATCAAGAGCAGTGAGACTATCAAGAGCAGTGAGACTATCAAGAGCAGTGATACTAGCCAGAGCAGTGAGACTAGCCAGAGCAGTGAGACTAGCCAGAGCAGTGAGACTAGCCAGAGCAGTGATACTATCAAGAGCAGTGAGACTAGCCAGAGCAGTGAGACTAGCCAGAGCAGTGATACTATCAAGAGCAGTGATACTATCAAGAGCAGTGAGACTTGCCAGAGCAGTGAGACTAGCCAGAGCAGTGAGACTAGCCAGAGCAGTGAGACTAGCCAGAGCAGTGACACTATCAAGAGCAGTGATACTATCAAGAGCAGTGAGACTATCAAGAGCAGTGAGACTTGCCAGAGCAGTGATACTATCAAGAGCAGTGATACTATCAAGAGCAGTGATACTAGCCAGAGAAGTGAGACTATCAAGAGCAGTGATACTATCAAGAGCAGTGAGACTTGCCAGAGCAGTGAGACTAGCCAGAGCAGTGAGACTATGAAGAGCAGTGATACTATTAAGAGCAGTGATTCTATCAAGAGCAGTGATACTATCCAGAGCAGTGATACTATCAAGAGCAGTGAGACTAGCCAGAGCAGTGATTCTATCAAGAGCAGCGATACTATCAAGAGCAGTGATACCATCAAGAGCAGTGATACTATCAAGAGCAGCGATGCTAGCAAGAGCAGTGAGACTAGCCAGAGCAGTGATACTATCAAGAGCAGTGAGACTAGCCAGAGCAGTGATTCTATCAAGAGCAGCGATGCTAGCAAGAGCAGTGAGACTAGCCAGAGCAGTGAGACTATCAAGAGCAGTGATTCTATCAAGAGCAGTGAGACTATGAAGAGCAGTGATACTATCAAGAGCAGTGATACTAGCCAGAGCAGTGATACTATCAAGAGCAGTGATTCTATCAAGAGCAGTGAGACTATCAAGAGCAGTGAGACTAGCCAGAGCAGTAATACTATCAAGAGCAGTGAGACTATCAAAAGCAGTGATACTATCAATAGCAGTGAGACTATCAAGAGCAGTGAGACTATCAAGAGTAGTGATACTAGCCAGAGCAGTGATACTATCAAGAGCAGTGAGACTATCAAGAGCAGTGATACTATCAAGAGCAGTGTGACTATGAAGAGCAGTGAGACTATCAAGAGTAGTGATACTAGCCAGAGCAGTGAGACTAGCCAGAGCAGTGAGACTATCAAGAGCAGTGAGGCTATCAAGAGCAGTGATACTATCAAGAGCAGTGATACTATCAAGAGCAGTGAGACTAGCCAGAGCAGTGAGACTAGCCAGAGCAGTGATACTATCAAGAGCAGTGAGACTATCAAGAGCAGTGAGACTATCAAGAGCAGTGAGACTATCAAGAGCAGTGATACTAGCCAGAGCAGTGAGACTAGCCAGAGCAGTGGGACTAGCCAGAGCAGTGATACTATCAAGAGCAGTGAGACTAGCCAGAGCAGTGAGACTAGCCAGAGCAGTGATACTATCAAGAGCAGTGATACTATCAAGAGCAGTGATACTATCAAGAGCAGTGAGACTATCAAGAGCAGTGATACTATCACTAGAAGTGACGCTCATTGGGGAGAGAGTGAGAGGGAGGAGTTGTCCAGACTTTTCACACTCTTGCTTTGACCACCAGACCAGAAAGAAAACAGTTATGAGCTGAACATAACAGTATGACAGTGGAAGGGAGGACAGTAGAAGGTAACCCAACTGTGGTTTGTGACTACTAAGATTTAAGATTTCCCTTTGTAGCCAATTCAATCGCAGAAAATTCACAACAACACTATAACTAATGGATAGGTTTACCTTAACTTGTTACTTCTGTGAACTTTCATTATCCTCCCTCATGAGGGAGAAAAATGTGAAAATATCTTAAAGAAATGTAGGCTTTTAGTAACGGAATTACAAGGCACAAGGCAATGCTTCTTAAACTTACAGAAGGCAGAAAAAAATATCCAAAACTAAATATAAGTGTTGATTATGAATTAGTTGTCAGGGGATCTTTTACTTCAATATCAATAAGAGATTATAGCTTTCACCTGGATTCTCCTGGAGACAGTCTGTGTCCTGGAAAGAGCAGGTGTTCCTAATGTTTTGTACACTCAGTGTAAGCGTTGATATCAGTTGGCAGGGATCTTTACTGCAATGTTACTGTGTTTTGATTTAAGACTTTTTCTGGTAGATGTTTTCTCAGACCCCTTTTCCATCTGTTTGACATTTTTTAGGATGCAAAATGGTGAAAAAATGTATATATATATATATATATATATATATATATATACACTGCTCAAAAAAATAAAGGGAACACTTAAACAACACATCCTAGATCTGAATGAAAGAAATAATCTTATTAAATACTTTTTTCTTTACATAGTTGAATGTGTTGACAACAAAATCACACAAAAATAATCAATGGAAATCCAATTTATCAACCCATGGAGGTCTGGATTTGGAGTCACACTCAAAATTAAAGTGGAAAACCACACTACAGGCTGATCCAACTTTGATGTAATGTCCTTAAAACAAGTCAAAATGAGGCTCAGTAGTGTGTGTGGCCTCCACGTGCCTGTATGACCTCCCTACAACGCCTGGGCATGCACCTGAGGAGGTGGCGTATGGTCTCCTGAGGGATCTCCTCCCAGACCTGGACTAAAGCATCCTCCAACTCCTGGACAGTCTGTGGTGCAACGTGGCGTTGGTGGATGGAGCGAGACATGATGTCCCAGATGTGCTCAATTGGATTCAGGTCTGGGGAACGGGCGGGCCAGTCCATAGCATCAATGCCTTCCTCTTGCAGGAACTGCTGACACACTCCAGCCACATGAGGTCTAGCATTGTCTTGCATTAGGAGGAACCCAGGGCCAACCGCACCAGCATATGTTCTCACAAGGGGTCTGAGGATCTCATCTCGGTACCTAATGGCAGTCAAGCTACCTCTGGCGAGCACATGGAGGGCTGTGCGGCCCCCCAAAGAAATGCCACCCCACACCATGACTGACCCACCGCCAAACCGGTCATGCTGGAGGATGTTGCAGGCAGCAGAATGTTCTCCACGGCGTCTCCAGACTCTGTCACATCTGTCACGTGCTCAGTGTGAACCT